>NW_016157263.1:310341-318308 GCF_001687245.7 Rhagoletis zephyria | reverse complement strand
TGTGATTTTTCAAACCAAATAGTTTGCCTGCTTGCTCATATGTGAAAAGATTAGCTTGACTACTTACTCATATGCGAAAGATACCTCGCAAGAAAAAACAATAGATGGCACTCCAATCAAAAATTATTACATGTGTGTTAGTAACAGCATAAAATTTGCGTTTGTGTTGGAGTTTCGGTCACGCTGGTTTTGCTGGGTTATAGAGTGTGGTTTTCGTACTTGAATTGCCTACTCAGTTCAAAGTAGCACTTGTTGGCAAGAGTTATTCTGCGTTGGATTTACATGCTGATATTATTGTCGGTGTTAATGCTATTTCCCAAGTAACCGAAATTCTCTAGTTTTTCGAAATTATAATTGCCAACAGTGACGTAGATGCCAAGGATCGATTGTGCTGACTGTTTGTTTGATGACAGGGGATACTTTGTCTTGTCTTCGTTTACCACCAGAACCCTTCGCTTTGCTTCCGTATCCAACGTGGAAAGGGAAGAACAGACTTCGCCGGCTTTGTTACCGATGATGTCGATGTCATCGGCATACGCCAGCAATTGCACGCCCTTACAAAATATTGTTCCTGAGCGGTTCAGTTCTGCAGCTCTTATTATCTTCTCCAACATCAGATTAAAGAAGTCACATCACAGGGAAACGCCCGTCTGAAACCATGTTTGGTGGCGAACGTCTTGGAGGGGTCGACAACTATATGGTGAATCTCGGTCCTTTACTCGTGGGTCTTTTCCAAGATTTGGCGTATTGTGAATACCTGGTATATGGTGAATTTGCCCGGTCTGAAGCCACACTTATAAGGCCCAATTAGTTTATTGACGGTTGGCGTCAGTGTTTCACACAATATGCTCAATTAGACTTTGTAACCTTTGCTTGGAAGGCAGATCCCGCTGTAGTTGACGCGAATGGTCGTAGAGCACACTTAAATTCCAGTCGTCTTACATGCGTTAATGTGAGCATATTCTGTATAGAAGTTGATACACGCACAATGCCTCCTCGCCACCGTACTTGAATAACTTAGCTGGCAGGCTATCAGCTCCAGCAGCTTTGTTTTTTTCAGCAGCGCTATTGATATTCGTACCTTGTTATAGTCAGGCGGGGAAACATTGACTCCGTCATCCTCGACTGGGGGCTCGGGCTCATCTTCTTCATAACTTTCCGTGCTGCTACTACTCAGTAGGGTTGAAAAGTGTTCCCTTCATAATTAAAATACGTTCTGGACATAGCTAACTAGGTCGCCATTGTTGTTCTTACAGGAGTTCGCCCTGGTCTTGAAACCCTCCGTAAGTCGCCGCACTCACGTATTTCGCCATCTCTCTTCTTATTGCTACAAATACCTCTTACTTCTCTCGTCAGTTCCTTATGGCGGTCCCACATAGTACGCGTTGCGCCCGCTCGCAGCGTGGCCCTGTAGGCGGTATGCGAACACTTCTCATCGTACCAGTGGTTCTTTCTGCCTCACTGAAATCTGAATACTTCTGGCCAGAATTAAGCTTAGATATTAACCCTTTTAAGTCCACAATTATGTTACACCAGGATATATTTCATGGAGGGGGACAAGTGTCGTCCCTGAAAAAAAGTAGCAGTTGGGATGTTTTGGAATTTACTCCCAGTTAAGTTTGCTGAACCAAAGCGAGATATTATTAAGTAGTGCGGCGAGGCTACTATTCTGCCATCTCTTGCTATCTCTTTTAACAAGCTGTAAGTCGAGAGTAGAGGTGATAGCAAAACGTTGGGTTTGGTGTGCGAAGAGTTAACCTCTTTGGAGGTGATTACAACTATTATCATCTTTTGTTATATAGGCGGGGCTGATATCAGCTCGATAAATTATTTTCAAATTTGACATCATAAGGTCTAATGCTTTCTTAACCCTGGAAGGTCATCGTTATTTTTATAACGCAAAGGTCATCCTTCGTCGATTCGACGACGGCATTTCTAAAAGGCGTTATTAAATTAACTTGTGTATCAAAATGCTCAAAAATTATTATTTTCACATTATTTTGTTTATATTTTTTCTAAATAAAACAATATCAAGTATTTTTTCTTTAGTCTTTTGATTGTTATTCAAGATTTCACAGCTCTGATTCATTTGGCACAAAACATTAATTAGAAAATATAAAAAATAAATAACTTAAAGTACATATAATTCATTTAAAGTGTTTTTTCTTAAAACTAAAAAAGGAAAAAATTTTCAGATAAGACAGTTCTCATTTTGTGCAAGAGGCGCAAAGCTTTATTTTATGCTCTCCACAGAGACTTTTTTGGCATTTTGCACAGGATGATTTGTTAAGCGTCGCTTAGAAGGGGGCCAAATTGCGCAATTTTTTTTTTTTCGTCGATATAACTTTTGGTTGCATTCATCGTGTGTTATAACTGCACAAGTAAAATATATAAACAAATAAAAAAAAACTTAAGAAAATGACATTGAAAACATGAACGTAAAACATACACAAAGTTCATCCTTCGTCGTTTCGACTACGCACATTTAAAAAATAAGTACTTACACGAAGCGCATGAATCAAAGTAACCGCACACATCAACAGCACAACACCGTCTAGCGCTGTACGAAAAATTAGCACTATTTATACAAACAAAGGAAAACAGCGATAACGGTAAAATAAAAACTCGCGTCGTCGAAACGACGAACCATGACCTTCCTGGGTTAAGGTCGATAGGGAGGATGCCATCGACCTCAGGTAACTTCTAGGGGTAAAAGCTGCAAATAGTTTCCTGAATGCTGCCATCAGAAGTAGTACCAAGTGCCGTTTCCTTTAAGCTGGTAGCTAGGTATGCTTAGGTTTTTCCAAAGCATTTTGCTGCTGAGCTGCTTTCTATCACTTGACAGAATGTTTCCCACGGGGAAAGTTTTGCAGAAATAACTAGAAATTTAAATCTGCGTTGGCTGCTTTAACATTTGGTACATTTATTTTAGAATTTCATCCCTAATTCCTTGCGAGGGTTTATTATTTCGTGTGATCAGCATGGTGGTGCTTTTTCACCTTCATTTTAGTACATGCTGCTGTCGCTGCTTTTCGAGTGCTGAGTATTGCAATTGCGAGTTCGCAAGATCGTCGGAGGAAAATATCTGATGAGGCAGCGCTTAAACACCTCCCAGTTTTTTCGCCTGCGGCTTATGAACGCTCCAGGCAAACTTATGTAAATATTACACATATTTAAAATAAACGCACACGTGATTGGAGAAAGGCCTTGCTTATTAACGATTTTTTTTGGAAAGTTAAAAAAGTAAGATTATCCTCAACATTGCATACTCTAAAATTTTAGCTAAACAAAAACTCAGAAGTCATTCATCTTGATCGTTTGTGTTTGAGCTGCCCCAAATGTGATCATGTGCATTCCCATCAGAACTAATGAACGCAAATTCAAATAAGGTGGTAGCGGCAGCACAAGTACGAAAAAAAACTACTCTAACAAATTATACGCACAATGGCAATAAAAATACGACAAGTGTACAACAAACACCACTTTTTCTGAATTTGTCTTTGATTCAATGATCAAAGGAACGTCAAAAGTTTTCGCCTCGATTGCCGCCTTTGATATCAGTGCTGGCTGAGGTAGCATGTCATGGACCGTGCAGCTTTGGAAAATACAAGTTTTACCTTTATCTGTTGTGTCTATCACTTGGTAGCCTTTGCTTTACAAACCGCAAACATGATCTGAGATTCTGCCCAGGCCATGGAGCTGCCTTGCTTTTCTGTCATATCTTCCTGCCTGATATCTTTCAACCTCCCTTCCAGAGGCTCGTATCGCTTTGAAAGAGGGGATTGGCGTTCAGCTAGAGGGGTGGACACCAAGACCTACCGCTGTGGCCATATGACTCGATTCCACCAACATCGAAGCTGACGAGTGGCAATCCAAGCAGTCATATCAAGTTATCCTTTTTGTTTATAGTAAGCTAAATCCCTAGTGCGTAGGTTTAGGTCACCATTTAAGCCCCATCCCCACGACAAGGAGACGAACATGATGCAGTTGTTGGTTGGTTGTTAGAAACGTCGCCTGGGTACATTCCCAGGACCCACCCAATTAGTGCTGAAAGCATCATTTTGATACGCTTTCTCTGGGACCCCTGATTTTATCTGCTTTCATAATTCGTTGGGTTCGTCAAACCATTTGGATTTTCCGATGAATCTATTTAGGTTAGTAATGGTAAATTTAGAAATTTTTTGGTCATGAGCTCTCCGTCTAATACTTACATACTCTGTTCCGGTTGACATGGCACATTCCATATAAGTATGTAAATTTAAAAAGTATTTGGTTTCTCCTGTAAATTTCCAAATTTGTCAAATAGGGTGTTTTGCATTGATGGTGACACTATAATAAACTTGCGTTCACAATATATATCTCTGTATATATATATATATATGTATTTGTCTTACCAAAACCAAGTGATTCAAGTAAATACAGTTAAAGGCTAAAAGAGGTAATACAATATATCGACTATAGGCCCAGTTTAGTGACTATGTTTGATCCATGAATGTCAGACATTAAGTATAATAAGTTAATAAATCTGCCAAGGTATTTCATTTAAACTTTTTAATTCTATGTTTATTCCATCGTCCTCATCTGCACACTTGTGTGTGTGTGCATATAAATCTGTGTATATTAAAAAAATTTTAGGTTACTAAGATGCACGGTGGATCCGTGGAACACTTCGGTGTTCGGTATGAGGCAGGTGACGTTATTGGTTGTTTTATCGATGTCATGGAGCGAACCATCAGTAAGGATTAAAAGCAAGATGTTAATAATATCTATATAAGTGTTTATTATTCGCTGGTTTGTTCATTAATTACATTACATTAATACAATACATACATATAAAATAATGAAACCATCTTACGGTCATATATTTAAAATAACTAGCGATCATAAGATACATATAAGATGTATACGTATAAGCAGATATAAAAGTAAAACAAAAGACATGTGTATTTCGATTATTGTTTGTTTAAGAGCTTTTTCTGTGCATATTTGCTTAACCAAGTATTTCTATNTATTACAACATTCAACTGAACTTTAATACAACACATACATATAAAATAATGAAACCATCTTACGGTCATATATTTAAAATAACTAGCGATCATAAGATACATATAAGATGCATACGTATAAGCAGATATAAAAGTAAAACAAAAGACATGTGTATTTCGATTATTGTTTTGTTTAAGAGCTTTTTCTGTGCATATTTGCTTAACCAAGTATTTCTATTCAACTACTTTTAATAAATTAGGAGGAAAAAGTTTCCGGTGGCACCTGTGAATCTTTTGGTAAACAATGCGGGCCTGGTGATATTGTCGGCGTGTTCTTAGATCTCGCCGATCATACAATCAGTAAGAAATAAAATTGTTTGTCCGTGCCCTACTTTTGGTATTTACTAAAAACTTTTTTTATTTTATATAATATATTCCTTTTGACAATCCTTTACATAACTGTATAATTATACAGGCATTCCATTTTGTTCATACACCGTAATCTAGGGAATGAGATATTTAAAAATTGGCAAAGAAACCCTGGCTTTTTATCAGCGACCGGAACTCCTTGCTGCCCTTGCTTTACAAACACAATACACACTTTTGTACTATAATGCAAACATAATTGTGTTTATACAAATAATATCGAATTTTTGAGTTACATAGCTCAGCTTTAAATAATCGAAGTTAACAGAAAAAGATTTTAAAATAAGAATACAGAGATCCTTAGTCGGTTTGTATACTTAAACCAACTTCCTTTCATTATTCGAGCTTTATAATTTAATTTATTTATAAATTTAAAAAGTTTTAAAGGTAACCAACTATCCTTTAGTTCCGTGCGCAAAAGTGGAAGGCTTTTGACTGCCATCCACCTGGGAGTGGCCAAAAGTGATTATTGTGCGTCCGGTTCAAATCCAACTCACAACGTCCGGATATTTACATCCACGTATTCGCGTGCGCTGGGTTGGGGCCCCGCCACGTTAAAACCCCGCCTAATGAAAAAGTTCAGAAAGCCTCGGATGATAAACGACTATGATTTGAGGGTATCATAATAGATTGGCGCTTAATCATATGTTAGAGTTTGGCCGACCTTCTCCTCCGATTTTTGGCGTGCGCCTTGATGTTGTGACACAGGGGGGACGGACCTACAGTTTTACGCCGACTCCGAACGGCGATTGCATTTTTATGAGANGCTTCTCCTCCGATTTTTGGCGTGCGCCTTGATGTTGTGACACAGGGGGGACGGACCTACAGTTTTACGCCGACTCCGAACGGCGATTGTATTTTTATGAGAAGCTGTTTTTAATGGCAGAAATACACTCGGAGGTTTGCCATTGCCTGCCGAGGAGCAACCGCTGGTAAGAAAAAACTGTTTTCTTAATTTTTTTTTGCGATGTTGCTTTGGCCAGCGCTTGAACCCTGGCTCTGCGGAGTGGAAGCGCGCACTGCTTACCACTACACCATATCAGCCAATANACTGTTTTCTTAATTTTTTTTGCGATGTTGCTTTGGCCAGCGCTTGAACCCAGGCCCTGCGGAGTGGAAGCGCGCACTGCTTACCACTACACCATATCAGCCAATATTTGAGGGTATGCACCTTGAATATCCGGATTCTTAATGGGGAAGGTGGCTCTGCACGGCTGGTTGATGTCCTCGGGAAGACAAAAGCTGACCACCGCCATCCAAGAAATGCGATAGACGGAGCCAGGCAAGGTAAGCGTGAAGCCCTACGGGGTCTACTACAGCTGCCACGAAAAGAAGGCAAATTCGATGTTGGATTCGTCGTAGGAAAGAGACCCCGTCACCGAGTACTAGCGTTCAACCCGGTGGACGAACGTCTAGCCACAATCCGCATCAAAACGAGATTCTTCAACATCTCGCNAATGGGGAAGGTGCCTCTGCACGGCTGGTTGATGTCCTCGGGAAGACAAAAGCTGACCACCGCCATCCAAGAAATGCGATAGACGGAGCCAGGCAAGGTAAGCGTGAAGCCCTACGGGGTCTACTACAGCTTCCACGTAAAAGAAGGCAAATTGGATGTTGGATTCGTCGTAGGAAAGAGACCCCGTCACCGAGTACTAGCGTTCAACCCGGTGGACGAACGTCTAGCCACAATCCGCATCAAAACGAGATTCTTCAACATCTCGCCCATCTGGGCCCATGCTCCGACGGAAAAGGAGAGCGAGACGTCCAAGGACGAGACGTCCAAGGATCTCTTCTATGAGCCCCTGNGCCACGAAAAGAAGGCAAATTCGATGTTGGATTCGTCGTAGGAAAGAGACCCCGTCACCGAGTACTAGCGTTCAACCCGGTGGACGAACGTCTAGCCACAATCCGCATCAAAACGAGATTCTTCAACATCTCGCTCATCTGGGCCCATGCTCCGACGGAAAATGAGGGCGAGACGTCCAAGGACGAGACGTCCAAGGATCTCTTCTATGAGCCCCTGACACGTGCTCGGCCCAAATATGCAAGGAAAGCTGCAATCACAACGGACCTCCAATTTATTCGCCACTCGACTCACACACCTGCTCTCTGAGAGCTCTCTTCACCAATCAGAAATACGCGAGAAGTGGGACCACATGTCCCCATCAATAAGTACCGCCGCCGAAGAAGTAGTAGGATTTCATCGAGCCTGAAAGAACAATTGGTATAAGAAGGAAGGTTAAAAAAGCGCAGAGAAAAAAGACGCCGCCTATTGGACTACGCTGCGATCGGGCGCAACGCGAGCCATGTGGGACCGTTATAGGGAACTGAAGAAGGAAGCGAGACGTATTTACCGCAACAATATAAGAGAGACGCCGAAATAACTGAGTACGAAGAGATTGAGATGCCGACAGGAAAAACGCCCGAAAATTGTATCAGAGAGTTAGGCGACTTGCGGAAGGTTTCAAGGCCAGGGCGAACTCCTGTACGAACAACCATGGACACTTAGAGACTAATAACCAGAACGTACTTAAATTATGGAGGGAACACTTT
>NW_016157263.1:307700-310201 GCF_001687245.7 Rhagoletis zephyria | reverse complement strand
CGAAGAAGTAGTAGGATTTCATCGAGCCTGAAAGAACAATTGGTATAAGAAGGAAGGTTAAAAAAGCGCAGAGAAAAAAGACGCCGCCTATTGGACTACGCTGCGATCGGGCGCAACGCGAGCCATGTGGGACCGTTATAGGGAACTAAAGAAAGAAGCGAGACGTATTTGCCGCAACAAGATAAGAGAGACGCCGAAATACCTGAGTACGAAGAGATTGAGATGCCGACAGGAAAAACGCCCGAAAATTGTATCAGAGAGTTAGGCGACTTGCGGAAGGTTTCAAGGCCAGGGCGAACTCCTGTACGAACAACCATGGACACTTAGAGACTAATAACCAGAACGTACTTAAATTATGGAGGGAACACTTTTCCACACTATTGAATGGTGGAATCACTGGAAGTAGTGGAGAAGACGAACCAGAGCCCCCAGCCCCAGAGCTGATGGCCTGTCAGCCGAGCTATTCAAGCAAGGAGCTGATGAGGTGCGTGCATCAATATGGTCAGATGAACGCATGCCCGACGACTAGATTTTATGTTTGCTCTACCCAATCCACAAGAGAAGCGAACCCGCTATTTGCGACCATCTACCGCGGGTTCAGCCTTTTAAGCATAGGTTACAAGGTCTTTTCGAGTGTATTGTAAGTGATTGGACCTTATCAGTATGACTTTAGGCCTGGAAAATCCACCATAGATCACGTATTCACAATAAGCTAAGTCTTGGAAAGGCCCGCGATTATAAAATCGAAACACACAATCTAAGTGTCGGATACAAAGCCGCTTTCGACAGCACGAAGAGAAGTTGTCTTTATGCCGCGATGTCTGAATTTGGTATACCCGCGAATCTAAACGGCTGTGTAAAATTACATTGAGCAATACCAACAGCTCCGTCAGAATTGGGAAGGATCTCCGTGTCGTTTCAGACAAGCTGATTCCCTTTCGTGTGATTCCTTTAATCTGATGTTGGTGAAGACAATAAGGGCCACAGAACTGAACCGCTCAGGCGCAATACTTTAGAACAGCGTACAATTTCTGGCGTATACCGACGGAATCGATATTATCCGTAAAAACAAGAGCTACGTCTATTCTGCGTTCTCGGGATTAGCGAATGGGTCTGGTGGTAAACGGTCATCACAGAAACAGTCAGAGCATACGCGTCTTGGCACACAGGTCACTGTTAACGGTTACAAGTTTGAAAAGTAGACGACGTTTATTTGGGAACCAGCATTGACAGCAATAATAATGCTGGTGTATGGCGCGCAGTCATGAACATTAAAAACATCTGATGAAGCGGCTCTTAGAATTTTCGAGAGAAAAATTCTGCGAAATAACGCGTTTGTGAGTGCGAATACCGCAGACGATTTTACGATGAGCTGTATGAGCTTTACAACGTTATAGACATAGTGCAGCGGCATTCCTATTGCGTATAGTGAATTAACGAAGGAAAACTATGAAATTACGAGAAAAGTTTCTTATGTTAAGAGCATCAGTGGAAAGTTACATATGTGTGTCGCTTTTTTACCAGGACTCCAATTTGGAAAATTAGTCACAATGGATAAAAAGAGTCGCCTCTATGAGCTTTTGGTACCAATTGAGAGTATTCTCATAAAATTTTCTTTAAGACGATCGCAAAACAAAAGATTTTTTGTTGTGTTTGCGACATATATTTCCTGAGTTGAGCGAAAGCAAATTGGAAGAAGGAAAGAAGGGAAGAATGATCTATTAAAAAAAATTTATATCATTGCAAAGGTGTTCTCAATAATCCTTATATAAGACGGCTGATAAAGATCGGCGAATTTGACAGAGCTTTAAATAAAGATGGGAGAAAAGCATGGAATGTAATCAAAGCAAAATTTCCTCGAAAGAAGTCGATCCGAAAACTTTCGTTTTAAAGTTACAGTTGTTTAAGTAATTGGGTATGAAAATTTTTTTCTAGAAAATATGTATATGAAGTTCTATGTGTACATTACTTGGAAATATTTAGTAAACAGAATCAGATGAACATGACGAAAGGTCCCATCAAACACTAATGCCTACGGATAAACGATACAAGGGGAAAAAATTGGACGCCTTGAGCGCAGATGCCTGTTGGATTATTTTTGTGAAATATTCTTCTGAAGGCAACACTGGGAATGATTCTGAAATATTAGAGAATTCAGAATCAGGACCGGAGTCTGAAACCAAGTGCGAATCAAACTGGAATGAAATAGAGAAATTTTAACAGCGACCTGAATAGAAATGTTCACTGTTGGAAAACAATTCGTAGTATTTCCTCGAAAACAATGTACATATCAACGACATTTTTAATTAAAATTTTAAAACTGGGAATAAAACTTCTATTTATAATAAATTTATTTGCAAATATCTCTCTTACTCGAGCTTAACTGGAAAAACGCCTTTGGGAATGAGTTTAGGATTCATATAGAACCACTATTAAATTTCCCAGGAAGAAAATTTTTGTTGCACAGTGTAACTTCCTCCTGCCAAAAGATCTAACGCCTC
>NW_016157263.1:299726-304514 GCF_001687245.7 Rhagoletis zephyria | reverse complement strand
GGTCGTTGACACAAAACGATATTGTGTATGTATATACATATGTATGTATACTGTAATGTGAAAAAAGAGGGACATGTCATTTCGACCAGTTTTGACTATTTCTATTTCGTTTGTTTAATGTTTATGAAGTTTTTATTAAAGTCGAGTTAATTATATACTTCCATATAAATCCAAATTTTAAGCTTTGCGGAGAAATTGAAAAAAAAATCAGAACCAAAAACTATGAATTAAAAGTTTAAAAAAATTCCAGCTATGCAGTTTAAATCCTGGCCCATTAAATTCTGCTAATAATGTGCAAGTTTCAAAAGGCTGAGAATCTGTGTTAATTTTTGATAATTTTTTTTTTGACGACGGTGAACAGTTTTTCGACTATATGAAGGTGGAGATAATAGTTAACCTGTACCGAGTTCGCTGAAACTTGACATGAGCTCTAGTTTAACTAAGGAATAGAGAATTATGAAATTTGGTAAAGATGGGACAATTGCCACGTCCTCCACTCTTGTAGGCGGAAACATTAAATTTCATCTGACTTCGATGAAATTTAGTTTGTACTCTCTCTTTTATTTTTTTTATTTTTTTATTATTGGCGGCCGCTATGGTGTACTAGTAAGAAGTGCGCGCTTCCACTCCGCAGGGCCTGGGTTCAAGCCCTGGTCAAAGCAACATCAAAAAAGGTATTTTCTTAACAGCGGTCGCCCCTCGGCAGGCAACGGCAAAACTCCGCGTGTATTTCTGCCATGAAAAACAGCTTCTCATAAAAATACAATCGCATTTCGTAGTGTAGTTCCTTCCCCTTGTGCATATTAGGTCAAATGATTCAATTGGCTGTGCGAAACACCAATTTCGTAAACGCAGAGTTACATTTTATTTGTTACCATTCTGTCGGGAATACTCCAAAATAAAAGAAACTTCACTTTGTTTCTGTAAAATAAAAATCACCGTTAGACAGCAAAATACCAAAGTTACACTTTCAAAACGTTATTGACACGTTGTTTGCGCAACGCTCGAATAAATAAAGGACAATTTTTAATGGAAAACAAAAATATAAGAACCTATGTCCTAATTTAAAGAATAGTGACTTTTTAGTGTTTGTTTGCGAAACAAACTGATTTATTTGCATAACCTCCAAAAATTTTCTGATTTATTTCCAGCTTTCACAATTTTGTTAACTTTCGGCAAACAAAATGGAAATGGATAAACCGGGATGCAATGCGTTGATTTTATTTTACTTAAGCCGCCGTTTTCAAGAAAAACTGTTTTTTTCTGGGCTATCATGCTATTACAAAAGGGGAGATGTTTGTAGTTTGGCTGCTTGAATGTTCAAAAGAAGAAAGACTTTCTTCGGTTGTAAACCATGTTGAAAAACAAATTTGGTGCTGTTGATATGTGCGAAAGTTTCATGAAACTCTTAGAAGAATAAACGCGTCTTTTTTTATAATTAATTACCAAACAAAGGCGAAAATTATGGAATTATTATCACGTTTCTTACTGATGAAGTTGTTTCAGAAATTAAAAAGCCAACTGTGTCGACCAGCAGCCGGATTCTAACTTTGACTATCGCTAAAACATGCTAAAATTCGAATGCTAACATTTTATCGGAATTTTCGGCTATCTTCAAAAATCGCGGTTCTGTCCTCCCTTTCTCTAAAAATAGCTTAGCCTAAATTTTAATATTTTACCCGGCCGCAAGTGGCGCTGTACAACAACAGCAGCTGTCAAAATTTGCTTGCATTTTAATGGTGGTAAATAGTTCGTTTTAATGGTGATAAATAGTGAAAATGGAAGTATGTGATAGCAGAAAAAAATAGCAGCCTCACTTTAGATTACATTTCATCTCCTGTAGCGTAGCCATGGCAGCCTTCGCAAAAAGGCAAATCCTACAGCTTTGAACATTCGAATAATTATATTTGAATATTTGTATTCTTTTCCGGAAGTTTTGGTAAATGTGTCACAAAGCAGCATTAGCATTCAGAATATAAATAATGTCGGTGGACAATTCGGGAAAAATAAATACTTAAGTGAAAATGAAGTGTTTTATGAAGACTAACTGCTTTAGGAATCTCTCCTCAAGGCATATCAGCGAGACATGTAGTAAATATATATATATAGATATTTTTTAATTCGATAACTCCATAATTAATCCCCAGAAGAAACCATTTATGTACATATGACCATACTTATTTTATTATGTAGCTCGTTTTAAGGGGGTGGGGGTTGAGTATGGTAAGAATAACTTGTTTCAAAACCAAGCTAATTGGACAATATTTTCGAGAACTACCTAGACACATATACTAATAACATAACATGAAAAAAGTCTGTTTTACGAAAGCCAAGCCATATTTTTACATTTTATTTATTGACTTTACACTTTTTTAACGGTTTCCATCCTTTTACATTAAAATAATGCTATATTTTAGCTGATATTAATATCGCCCAAAAAAGTAATCATTTGACCTAATGTGTTGTGTGCCAATATCAAGGCGCACGCCAAAAATCGGGGGAGAAGTTCATCCAAACACTAACATATCGCACACCGTCTTCAAAATAGTCACAACTCAAAGATTGCCATTTTTGAGATTATGCGTTAAAAATGTAAACAGAGCTTTTATTTCAGAAAAAGCTGGAGCAAATTTTTGTTATAATATGTTAAAAAAAACCTAAGGTATTTTCTCCCTTGCCCATATGATTATCATGTGCTAAGAAATAGTTGTTCGCATTTTCTGTCAAACGTACTATTTTGAGTTGTGACTCTTTTCAAAGACGGTGTGCGATATCTTAAATATAAAATATGGGGAAGATCACTATAACGTCTGCAACTCGCAAAAAGTGTGGGCCATGTGATGGAGTTTTGAGTAATTTTTGTTTCTTGCTTTCCACTCTCAGAAAATAAAGGCTTAACTTAAAAATTAAATGGGTATAAATATTCTCTTTCCTCCCAATGTTCAATGTAATTTTTCCATTTTTCGAAAAATTCTTTTCGAGAAATTACGCAAAAAGAAGCTGAAAACCGAAAATTAAGAGAATCGAAAATTCGTTCCCACGACAGTCGGGTCTACGTAACCGGAACGACCCAGATTTATATCTGGCCAAGGACTGTCACTCCAGCAATACTCCCCAAAATCTCTGGGGAATCTGTATGCTGTTACAACAACAACAACAACAGAATCGAAAATTAAACCTACATAAAATTCTTTAAAACCTGTGTCACACTCACTTTTTTTTACTAATAACACTGTACAACAGGCCAAAAATCCCCAACGGTTTCTAAGGCTCCGCTGAATCCGAATCTGAAGTCAGAATTTTCGTGTCACCCTAGGTTTTCTGTAGAGTACGTGGTTTATTCAGAAAGCGGCATTTGTAGAAAAAATATTTTGTATTATTTTCAAAATCATTGAACAAATGTAACTAAAGGTTTTTGGGGTCAAGGAATCATAATATAATATTTATTTTTAGATATTACCGCATACAGATGTCACTATAGTACAAAAAATGATGATCGCCATAAATTTTTTTTGAGCTGATCGCACTTTAGATCTATGTGCGCGATATATTAAGTAACAAATAGTAAGGATGGGGCTTTATTAGGTCATCTAAAAAGTAAATTTGTAGAGGGGTATCTAAATATTTTGGTTCCAGCGCCGCCTATGTTTTGGGTCCGTTTTTTTTCGCCTTTCTAGAGACCCATATGGTGTATGGGGAAATGAAATAAGTAGGTTTGAAAATGTGTTCTTAAATGTGTTCACAAAAAAGTTTTTTTAATGAAGTTATAGTAATTTTATTCACATTCATTTATGAATTAAACCAAGTTATTAGAGAAGGGCTCCAGGCTCCATAAGCTGAATAAAAATACCGCAAACGTCTGGTGTGGAGCTCCACTCTTATATTAAACCGGTTTTGAGCAATAGTAACGGAAACTATCGATGGCTCGGACTATCGATAATACATACAGTTAAAAAGTGTTTTATTTCAAAATCTTTCGGTTTTTTTAAGTAATATTACGAAATACAGTAAGACTTACAAGCAATAGTACTCAGTTTATTACTTGTAATACTGCAAATTATTACCCTCACTAATATCAACATGGTAATATTAATTATAGCTCTTATATTCATCTATTGCTTACTAAATATCCTAATTTTTACTAATCCTGGCCGCATTCTGCTTAGCAACTTTATGATATTATTTGAATGATTAATAAGGCAGTCTGCACACGGATCGTATAGCCTTAGACGCGTATTAGATGCTACATACGAAAGTTATACGCTTTGATGCCGCACACGTGCATTTAAATGGAGGGCTGTATACGAGTCGTCAGCTTCACGAATTCGTCAAAGCAAGCTAGCTGCAAATCGCTTAACGTACAGCAGTGTTGGTCGCTAGACGTACGTACGCTTAGAAAAGATAAAGAAGAAGTTTGTTTACAATTTTCCATGTGCGCGCATGCATTTTATGCAAAAAAGCGATAAAACAATAAAATTTGTGCAAATTTATTTATTTATTTATTTATTTATTTAAGAAATGAGGTTGTACCTGTAAGACTCAGTCTTTTGTAGTACATCAACAGCTTTCAATTACAAAATTAAAACGCAAAATCGTCTGATACAGACTTATCTTAAATCTAACGTAAAAATATAATAGCAATAATTTAAATACAAACAGTTATCTTAAATTTAAAAATAAAATAAAAATTAAAATTAAATAAAAGTAAGATTAAATTGTAGTCATTTAATAGTCACTCATTGCAGTTGGGAAACCCAAAAAGAAAAACAAAAAAAAACAAAAAAAAAA
>NW_016157263.1:293449-299517 GCF_001687245.7 Rhagoletis zephyria | reverse complement strand
ATATATATACAGTTTCTGGCCGAAAGATATTCAAAAATGCTGCATCAAAGAATTTTGTTTTTCCAGAAAGAGATGTGGTCATATATTTTGAGGCCATAAACGTAACGCGTAACATTATTGAACGCAACATCAATTTTGTGATATGAAGTAGAATCAAGTTTACTATACACAAGCTCAGAGTACGTAATGTGTGGTACAATGAGATGAATGGCTAGCTTTCTTCTAGTCTCTAAAGGCGTGAATGAAGCTGACATTCTCAATCTACGTAAAACAAAATATACATTACTAACAACTTTATTAATATGGTCAGAGCAGCTCAACATAGAGTTAACAACGAAGCCTAAGTTTCTAACTTTGTCAGTAAACGTAAGGACGCTATTACCAACAAACATTTTTGGAATATCCTCAACATGTACAACATTGTTACTAATGGGTAACACATATGACTTCGCAGCATTTACGCAAAGACAATTATCACGGGACCATTGCGATATTGCAGACAAGTCACTATTTATTTTATAACACAAATCTTCAACAAGACCGACACGGCTAGACAAATACAATTGAATGTCGTCAGCATAGGCATGGACATTAACATACTGACAAACAGAAAATACATCATTGACAAAAAGACTAAACAAAAGGGGACCAAGCACGGAGCCTTGCGGCACACCGGAGGCAACAATACAGGATTTTGATGACGCAGATTTGCACATCACCTTTTGACTTCTTCCCTCAAGGTAGCTGGTCATAAGTTTAACAGAGCTATCGGAGAATCCAAAGTAATATTTAAGCTTTGTACAAAGCAGGTCATGATTTACTAAATCAAACGCCTTAGTAAAATCAAGAAGGCAGAGAAGAGTTAAGTCACCTTTGTCAAACTGTATTCTTATGGCGTCAAATATTTGCAACATTGCTGTAGAGCAGCTATGCTTTGGTCTAAATCCTGACTGCAACGGAGATAAAAGATTATTTTCTTGAACGAATGATGAAATTTGCTCTGCCATCAAAGACTCACACACTTTTGAGAATACTGGCAAAATGCTTATTGGCCTGTAATCACTAGGTTCAGAGGCTGTATTCTTTTTAGCGACAGGAATAATCACAGCTTTTTTCACTCCGTTGGAAAACACGAAGTTGTGAAGCAGTGATTGATTATATGTGTGAGAGTTCCTAGAATGAATGGCAGCACAAGTTTCACAAACTTCAAGGATATACCATCCTCACCAATAGCATTAGACTTGACGCTCATAATTGACTTCATAACTTCTGCTTCTGTAACTCCATTAAATTGAAACTTTTCTCTCAGTGCAAAATGGCTATTGAAGTTTTGAGTTAGAGAACTGTCGCCGCTTTTGCAGGCACCAATAAAATATTCATTTAGAATGTTAGGGTCAATTTTACACTCAGTTTTATGTTTTCCATGCACATTAAGGTTTCCCAAATTGCGCCATAAGTCTTTTGATGGTAGTGATGGGTTCAACTATATATAAATAATATAAAAATAACTAAAAAATTAATTAAAGAAAAAATAGTTTTGCATCACTTAACATTTTTTGCCTGATACCTTGACGCGTTGAAGTTGCTTCGTGTGCCGATCTTGAGGCGTAGAGGAATCGTTGCTGCATAAAAAATTTTATACGCGTCCAAAGCTATACGAACCGTGTGATACTGTCTAATTCTGAAAAAGGATTGCATCGCATGACGCCTACGTAGTATTACACACGCGTATTTTCTGTTGCCAAAAAATTTGACGGGCAAGAATCGGGAAAACCAAAAAATAGGCTGGACGTCACCGTAACTTGCGTAAATTTTAATAGAAGCTTAAAGTCGATCAATGAAGTATTCAATTACTTTCACGGAGAGAATTTTTTTTTCTTAAACCAAAGTAGAAACAATAAAATTGAGGCTTGTTTTTAAAATTAGAAATACATATGTATGTACATATATTCTTATTATCAAGAAAATCAAAGAAAATATTTGTTTATTTTCAATATAAACAAAAAAATATTTTCTTGATTGAGTCTTGTTTTAGACTGAAATAATTAAGAAAGCGTTTGTTTAAATCAAGTAAATTTTTCTAGGTTCAATATTAATCAACAAAAAAATATTTTTTTTTTTCAAGGATTAACATATTTTAGTTTTTAATAATAATAATAATAATTAGCCAATTCACAAGGTCTTTTATTTCATGCTATCGTCTGTTGTGCTATNATTTTCTAGGTTCAATATTAATCAACAAAAAAATATTAATTTTTTTCAAGGATTAACATATTTTAGTTTTTAATAATAATAATAATAATATATTTTCGCTTACACAATATGTTATGTGCTGAATTGAAATATTTAGTAAATGTTAGAAAACGTTTTCTTGATTAATTAAATATTTTTTCAAACGGTTCTTTTNTACCATGGCAACAAAATAAACCATATAACGATACGAAGAATATGAGACTCTTGTGAATTGGCCAAATATATTTTCGCTTACACAATATGTTATGTGCTGAATTGAAATATTTAGTAAATTTTAGAAAACGTTTTCTTGATTAATTAAATATTTTTTCAAACGGTTCTTTTCAATAGGTTTTGTTATTATTGACAAACAAGAAACCCATTTATCTTATTATTTTTTTTAATTCAGGAAAACTGAACCAAATTTGAATACTGCACGAACTATTTACTATTCTACGATAATGAAAACATCTATCCAACTTTAAGTAAAAGACCTCTGTGTTGTATTTTACTATCGGAACAAATACAATTACAATTTAATAAAAGGATAACCTGGAGCAATTCGACGAGAATATACATGCATATATAGCACAAACTAAAGAAAATGTTTATATTGCTTTTTTATTGGAAAAATTTCCTTATTCCAAAAGAAATGTAAGCAGATTGTATGTAATGTAATGTAATGTATTTATTATTTTTATAACACTATTGTTTACCATAAGTCGATGTGCTGCATGAGACACTAGTCTCACTTGCATAAAATAAACATATAAATAAATACAAATACAAATACAAATATTAAGCATATACGTTTTAGAAGGTCTCTCCATCACCTGAGAAAAATGTTATTAGCTTAGGACCTTCATTAAAACTTATTACAGTATAAGAAGTGTTCCATCAGCTCAACTCTTCAAGGCAAGAAGAGTAAAATGGGTTTCACATGCATGACAATTACAGTCGGTTGCTTCATTCAGATAGCTGTATACAGCCAGTCAATACCTTCTGTGATGCAACGTTCTGAGTTATCACCAAAGGTTCTCTTAAGATACCTCTGGGAATGGAGGCTGTAATCGACGGCACATTGGCACTGCATCAAAAGAAGTACCAGGTGTTATAGCGAATTTCCCATTCATCACACGGCAAACACACTAAAGAGAAAATGTGGGAGTACATTTTCCAAGCTCTTGGTTGTGAATACAGCTCGGTTAATAAAATGTCCAACCAATCGATTAGCTAACCTTCATCAAAAAAATAATCAAATACTCCCAATCAAGCGACCGTTTGCCTCCAATTCTACTCATAGGCCATTTGCCGTTTGCCTTCTATGAACTAAAGATAAAATTCTACTTTTCGACCAGGTGTTTTCTTTCAAAGTAATATTTGATGTCTTGGTTTATGTATGTACATATGCACATTAGACTGTATCACTCCCCATACAAAAAACGGTACTGTTTTTCCATTGGAATTAAAAAATCTATTATATTTTGAGACTTTACTCTAAATATTTTGGAACAATATTAAGATATACGTGAGCCGGACCGATTTGAAAATACCAAAAATTTAATTTTTTATGAATAAAAATAGTTTTTTAAAGTATTTTTTGAGAAAAAAATTACCTCAGATGAAAAAACAGTTTAAGCTTAAAAAACTTGTATAAGAAATATTAAAAAAAAATTTTCTAAGAAATCGTAAATAGACTTGTAAGTAGGGAATCCAATCCCGCAAATGCAGGATCCCGCGCTAGTTTTTCGGGATCATAAATGAGGGATTTCACATGCGGGTTCCGCGGGATTTGCGGGACTGAAGAAAAATATTTAAAAGGCGAATGCGAGTTGTGAACGTGCTCGCCAAAGTGTTCGTCGTGAATGGCTGTATTAAATATACACCATTTTATAACCCAGAAGAGAATTTCAGGAGTTAAAAGCCCTTCCGAAAGGCACAAGAAGTGTTCGACTGCCTCTCTTGAGCCAAAGTCATCGGAACTACTACACCAACGGACCAGTGTCCTGTGCACACTGCAGTAAGTTACTAGGTATCTTCTTTGCTCATTCCTAAGAGAGCTTTGGTCTAAGGGGATCGTAGGACACCCAGAACTGCCGGGTAATCCTGTAAGATCCTGGACGGTTCCACCTCTGCTTAGCCTTCGAGTGATAAATTTCGGTAATTATTGCTTTAATCTCCCTGAGCGAAGCGCCCATGTCCACCGCGTGGGACACATTCAGTGCGGAGCCGCACCTTACTAGTTCGTCCGCTGCCACGTTTTCGTAAATGTCCCTATGTGCCAGCCTCAAAAAAGGGTAATTTCGTATTGATCAGGGATCTCCTACAGTCTTCCACTAGTTGAGATTTAGCAGAGGTAGAAGAGAGTACCTCAATGACCGCTTGCCTATCTGGGAAGATAATCAGATGAATATTTAAGAAAAAATTATAGGGATTTTTTTTGCTAAGAGATTTCGCACTAAATTTAAATGGTTTCAAATATACTAAAATATGCAAAACCAGATATTTTTTGCAAAATCGTGCATTTACTGCAAAATATGCAAAAATATGCACTAACGATTAAATGCCATTTTAAAGGAAATTTCATGATTCGTAAAGATAACCTAACCATTTCGATTTGAACATGCCCAACAAAAATATGCATTTGCATGAGATTCCGAACCCTACTCATTACTCTGTTTCAATTAGAGGCACACATTCAGCTCTGGTGTAATTTTCAAGAGTATGTTGTATAGAATATTTTACTTTAACGCCCTTTTCAAATATCAAACCGTAAAAAATTATATTCAACAATTTTTATTTCGTGTGGTGATTTCCGAAATAGCTATCACTTCTACCATTTCTTTTTTCAAATTATTGTTGCTTTTCCACAATAAATTTTCATTAAAAAACGGCCTCGATCTCAATAAAAATTGTAGAATATAATTGTTATAAGGCCATAAAATAACAAAAACAAATAACTAAAGGACGAGCACACCCAAAAAGTTAAACATTCTAATAATAGAAATATTAACAAAAACCAACAACCACATGATCAAGTGAATTGCAGCGGAATAGCTGCGCTTGATTGTAGTTGGCTTAGCATGTGAAATAGTGGAAATAAGCAACAAGAATTAACAAGGCGAACTTAGCACAGTGCGTAGGCAACGGGCTGAGTCAGTGGGATCGTCGGACCGAATCCCACTGAAAGAAGCGTGATGAGGAAATGTGGTGATTTCCGAAATAGCTATCACTTCTACCATTTTTTTCAAATTATTGTTGCTTTTCCGCAGTAAATTTTCATTAAAAAACGGCCTCGAGCTCAATAAAAATTGTTAAATATAATTTTTATAAGGCCATAAAATAACAAAAACAAACCGTAAAAAATTTACGCGGAAAAGCAAGAAAACTTAGTTAAATTTGAGTAATCCAGAATAACTGATGTTTTAGCTATTTTGATCATATACCTACCAAACTATGCATAATCACCAGAATCAAAAGTTCCTGGTTGTGCAATAAACTAAGGTCGAATTTAAAAGATGAAACTTTAAAGACTTTATTATTCCTTCGGAAATATTATCAAAAAAGTCAACCTAATTAAAAGTAAATACGTAGATTTTCTAAATCAAATCGTCTTTTTACGCTTTTATCAACTTGCAATGTTGTGGCTCCAGAAACTTTCAATGTTGTGGATCCAGAAACTTTCAATGTTGTGTGTCCGACACCATAAAACCATTGCTTTGCAAAGTTCCTATAAAAAAAGTCTAGAGCATAGGGCGACATCTGTAGTGAATAGGGCGAGGTAGATGACATCTAGATGTCGCCCTATGTACTACGTTCGCTACAGCGGAAATAGA
>NW_016157263.1:279360-292605 GCF_001687245.7 Rhagoletis zephyria | reverse complement strand
ATTGATGACCCCGATCCCGCAAGCTTGCGGGTTTGCGATTTTTATGCGGGATTGGATTCCCTACTTCTAAGGTATCAGTGAAAAGGTATTCTTATCGTTTTTACCTCGCTTTTATTAACTTTGGTTGTAACTATGTAATATTGATGCGCCTAAAAGATGCAGCGATTTCCATTCTCAAGTTACAAACCTGATGACAGTAGGAATTGGAATTGCTTTAAATTTCCATTATTAAAGTAACAGTACGAATAGAAATTGAAGCGTCGGCCGCTGTGGTGTAGTGGTAAGCAGTGCGCGCTTCCACTACGCAGCACCTGGGTTCAAACCCTGGTGAAAGCAACATCGCAAAAATATAGAAAAAAAGGTCTTTTCTTAACAGCGGTCGTCCCTCGGCAGGCAATGGCAAACCTACGAGTGTATTTCTGCCATGAAAAACAGCTTCTCATAAAAATGCAATCGCCGTTCGGAGTCGGCGTAAAACTGTAGGTCCCTCCGCTTTGTGTGACAACATCAAGGCGCACTCCACAAATCGGAGGAGAAGCTCGGCCAAACACTAACATATGTGTAAGCGCCAATCTATTATTGTTATTATTACGAATAGAAATTATGGAAAGCGAGTTTTTAGTTTTTTAAATTATATTTTTTTATTATTTCTTTGCAAAGAAACTCATTCAAAGTATGAAAAAGAAAGGTAGGATGGACGACCGTCATTCCAAGTTGAGTTAAGATGTGTTGATATTTGAAAAAAATTGGGACATGAATGAGTTTTTTGCAAAGAAAGGAGTGAGAAAATACCTTTCCACTGATACTTCATAAGTCCAAATCTGTATAGTTTTGGCCCTGTTATTCTTAAACCAATCTTTGAAAAAAGGTAAAAAAACAGAATCAGAAATCTTTTTACTATGATTCCGAAAAAAAAAATATATATTTTTATGCAGATTGTTTAAGCTTAAACTGTTTTGTCATCTGAAGGGATTTTTTTAATTCTTTAAGAAACTATTTTTATTCATAAACAACTCCATTTTTTGGAGGTGTTGTCAAATAAGTCAGGCTCACGTTAATCTTAGTATTCCTCCGAAATATTTTGCGGTTAGTCTTGAGATATAATAAATTTTTTAATCCCGGTGGAAAACCGCAACTTATTTTGGTGATGCAGTCTAATGTACCTACATATATATCGCACGTATAATAATAAAGAGAAGTAATTCAAAATTTACGTTTTTGGAGATTGCTTGATACAATTAATAAGCTCTATTAGGAGAAGGTAACACTGTGCTACAAAAAAAATATGCAAGGGTTCTCATATAGAAACTATATTTTGTTATAGCCCATAGGTGACCATCCGTCCTGTTTTATACGGTACGGTCCTCTTTTCTCATCTATTGTCATGGTAATTTATTTATTTCATACGGGACGTTCTGTATTTCTTTTAATGTCCCGTATTTGTCCCGTATTCGGTATTCTGGCGTCTTAACAGCTCATAAAAATTACATGCCTATGAACCAGTTCTTATTTTATCTGGACGCTTGTGATTCGAATCGATGAGCACATACATATGTATGTAGATGACATCTAAGGTTATAATTTTGCGTAGAAAAACTTGGTATTTGTGAATATGAATCGAAATTAGACGTTAATGCTTATTGTTCAAATATCTACTGGTAATTTCACTAGTATTCAGCTTTTCAAATAATTCGTCTTCAAATTGTTTTTTTGTTTACATTTTACTGTAAAATTTCAAATTTTGTTTACGTATATAGATTCCAAAACCAACAAGAAAATCGACAGAGCTTGCTGTTTTCATCGGGTACCATTACCCAAGCCATATCAAACATTGAATTGCAATTTTGTTGTTGCTTGTGGTTTCAGAAGTGTCAAAAAGTGTTGTTTTTTTCTTTTAAATCAAAGTGTGCTATGTGAAATACCAAAAAATTTAAATTATAAACAAGTAGTTTTTAAGCAAAAAACAAGACCGACTTCTATTCTCATATAAAAATTTAAGATTATCGTTAATTTCTTCATGATTCCATAATCGGATTTAAACCAAATTAATATGGGACCACCTGTGAGATAACACCTTTCCTTTAAAAATTATAGAAATCTGTTAACGTGGTCCAACGTTATGCGGTAACATACATAAAATAAAAAAAATATTCCGACGAATTGATAACCTTTCTCCATTTTGTGAAGTCGGTTAAAAATGAAAGTTGCTGCAACTTTTTGGTTGGACTGAGAAGGGTGAACGTTTCAAAAGCTGCTTACAATATCTTTTTTGTATGGAGAATGGTTTTACATACAAATAAATTTTAACAATTTAGAATTTTTGTGAGAAGGAATTATAAGTATTTGACATTTTAGAGACCAACTAATTTGGGAAAAAATTACATCAGCTGCTCTACTGATACTACCGGTTCAATGTGCAAATTTTCAAATTTGGGAAGAGAAAGGATATTTATTAGGCGAAATTACGCAAAAAAAAATATTGCTGATCGTATGAGGGATTGTATCTTCAACATGAGAAACTCCATATAAGAAGGCTACCTTGAGAGTATTGTACAAGTAAAGAAATTCTGCAAGATGAAAGGGAAGTGGGACACCTCAAATGTAAGGTTTGCAATTTCACTAGTTCAGGATGCTAATTATTCACTACATTGTGCTTCAAAAGTAGTATTTTCATCAAGTTTCCCTGCCTAGGAATGTTTGCAACAAAATTTGCGGGGTACAAAGTAAAAATTTATGAAAATGTTACGTTAAAATTGAATATTTATGTGCTGATTTCACAAAAGATCGAAAAATACATATATGCTAAATAAAGATGCTGTTTGAGAGCTTATAAACCTACACTCAGAAAAAACTTTCCTTGATGCTAGGAAAAAAGTATATTATTCTAAGGAAATATTACCTTGAAATGGCTCCAATGACATGACTGTCTTAATATGAGTAAACGATTTGACTCAGTTTAAGGAATATGCAATTCCTAAGTTTTCAGTACTATATTTTTTCCTAAGAAAAAAATAACTTGTCGTGAAAGGAATAAGTGTGCCATTTTGTTCGCGGCGCTCAAACAATCGCAATGGTCGACAGAGCAAAGCTCTGGAATGCCAGTCGAGAAATTCAAGGTTCGAGTCCCAGAGCAGACATTTTTTTATTTATTTATTGTATTTTTTAATAGTTTTTAAAGAAAATGTATCTCATTTATTTTTTATGGTATTTGAGTATTTAGGGTTTTCCATATAAAATTAACTTAACAATTTGTAATTTGAAATTTGAATTGAAATAATTGACTTACCTTACTCTAATTACCTCCAACCGGACTCGAACCTGCGATCTCAGAATCAGAAGCAGTAGTCTTCACGCGACGCCACAGCCGACATTTTCCAGGAAAGCAATTAACTTTGTCTTAACAGCACTGACAAAATTAAAAATTATTTTAGGAAATTATTACTTTTATTCAGGAAATTATTACTTATGTATATTGAGTAAATTTACTTCCTCGAATTAATGACGCATTAACATTAAGGAAAAAACAGTAACTCTAAAATAAGGAAACTGGTTTCTTGTNGTATATTGAGTAAATTTACTTCCTCGAATTAATGACGCCCTATTTTTAGCATGAACCTGAATTACGGAAAAACTTCTCAAATTTAGGAAATTTTTCGCAACATTAAGGAAAAAACAGTAACTCTAAAATAAGGAAACTGGTTTCTTGTTTTAAGTAAATGTTTTTTTATGAGCGTAGGATCACTGAAAAAGGTTTAAAAATCCTCTAACTTTTGTGGAAAAAATATGCAAAATTATTTTCTGTCCCGTATTCGGTTGCCACAAATATGGTCACCGTACCCACCACATACTTATAGTTTTTCTCTATCACTTCCGTTACTACTTTCTTACTAACAAATGTAATAAAACTTTGGTATTCTTCAAGTTACAACTTTAAGAAGTTAAAACATGGGTTTTGCCTTTCTAACAAAGAAAAAAGTTTGAAAATCGGCTGGAGAAGGGCTTAATATTGCTCTTTTGATTGAAAAAACCTAAATTTTTCAAAAAACTTTAATTTCCTTCGCGCTCTTATTTGATGTGAGGCAATAAAAAAATTATTTGATCTTTATAAAAAAGTACATAAAATCAGTTTTCCAAAAGTCATAAGTAAATTAATATTGAGTAAGAAGTGGCTTAGTAATGCCTTATTTAGTGACAATAGGTATCTGTTTTCCCCCTATTGATAGAAATGTTTTCGTTTTGTTTTTTTTCCTTTTAGTACCGTTTTCGATTATGTACGTACATATAAAATAACTATAGTTTTTTGATAGCAGATGGCGCTGCTTCTATTTTTGTTGTTTTTTACTTGATCTTACAAACTGTTCCTATGGACATCGGAGTCCTCTCTTAACCGCGTTTAAGTTACTTTGAATCATCTATATCCCTTCTGAACCTCCAGCATCAGAATATATTCCACCTGGAGGTGAAATAACTGAACCACATTTACTTTCGTAAGCAGAATTTAAAGATCTTGTACGCGATTTAGAAGTGTCCAAAAAACAAAAAAAACTTTTAGGTTCAACAATGAAACATCAGAAGGTTTTGCAAGAAAATGTCAATATAACGTTTCGTAGAACTGATAAAACTGGTGCTTTTGGATCACTATTCAGTGAAAGCACAAAAAAAAAGTAATTTGGTTTATTCCAAAGATAGCAATGCATTGTTTGACAAATTTGGATATAACCATATCTAGGGACGTTCTGATACCATCAGAGTATCGATACCTACTTAAATGAGTTTACTCAAATTGCTATTTCGCTACTACTTATATGAGTAAACCGAATGTATCGATAACTACTTATATCCATAATTTTTCATCCTTTTATATGCAAAAAAGCGAAAGTAATTTTCAGGCATTATTTGTGGCATACCTTTTTCGACACTTGAGAGAACACCTATCGGCAGCTGGGCCGATTCAAAAATATTCTCAATATATTTTTAGTTGAGGAAGGGCGTTCTTGAAAGGTTTTCTGTGAGAGGGCGTTTTCGAACTGGCTGCCGAGATAGTTCGATCTTCCACTCAGGTGTCGATATGTATTAATGTGTATGTTGTTCATATGTGTATGTTGTTCATTAGTAACGCTAGAGGTAAAATTCAACCTTTGAAAGGTACCCACAAAACTCTACGGCTTCAAAGCATTACTTGTAATTCGCTGTGGTAACACTAACTTTGTAAAAATATATCCACACTTCAGATTTTGGCGGTGCCATTGCTTAAAGCATTTATTTCATAAAAACGACGCTGTGCAAAGTTTCTTTCGTAGAAAAATATGGCCGACAAGCTATGGCACTTGCTCAAATCGATTGGATACAAGTAGCTATCGAAACAAATATTCGAGTAAAAAAAGTAGTTGGTATCAAAACAAAAGTATCGAGTTACCGAATAACTTTGGACCACGTTAACTGAGGTGTTACCTCACAGGTGATCCCATCCAAACTAATTTGGTTTAGATCCGATCATGGGATCATGAAGAAATTAACGATAATCTTACATTTTTACATGAGATTTGACGTCGGCTTTGTTCTTTCTTTTACTTTTAAGGTTTTAAAGCAGTGCTTTTACAAAACAGTGGCTTGTTCCCATCAGTCCCATTGGCTTACGCTACTGATATCAAGGAATCTTATGACAGTATGGCTGAAATATTAAATGTCAAGTATTAAAAACTTGTATTGGCATGCAAGATGGTAAACACAAAATATCCATGAATGGGACAGTCGAGCAACTAGCCTGCACTACCTTCAAAAAGATTGGGTTCGACGTACGTCATTTGTAGTTGGTGAAAATAATAGTATAAATATTCCTCTAGTTAATCTAACGGGCATTATTTTACCGCCGTTTAATAAAGTAATTTGTGAAAACACGTGACAAAAAAGGTCCAACAATCAAATATCTTGAACAGTTTTTCCACGAATAACTTGCGCGAAATTGAAGTTATAATGGTATTTTTACATGATTTAAAACAAAATTAAATTATATTTTTAGCTGGTCTTTTTGTCGGTCCACAAATATGGGTACTGATTAGGGACGGAAATTTTTACAACAAATTACGTCTTTAGAAAATAGAGCATGGAAAAGTTTTTCTTTTGTGTGTGAAAATTTTCTTGGAAACAAAAACAGTGAAGACTATGAAGACATAGTAAGTGACATGCTCTACCATGCCATGGGTTGCAATATGTCCATTAAATTGCTCCATCTGCATGCTCATTTGAATATGTTTCCATCAAATTTAGGTCAGATGATCGATGAACAAGGAGAACGATTTAACCAGTAAATTCTAAAGATTTGAACATCATTATGTTGGAAAAGGCAAAATTAGTATGCTCTCCAACTACTGTTGGTCTCTTAAAAGAAAAAAAAAACGAACCAAACAAAAACATTTCTAAGAAAGAACGAAAACTGGGATATACTTATTATTATTAAATAAAGCATTACTAAGCCATTCATTATTCGATTATAATTTACTTATGACTTTTGGAAAACTGATTTTGATATGCTTTTTTATAAAGATCTAATAATTTTTTTTTTAATGGCTCACGATCAAATAAGAGCGCGAAGTAAATGAAAATTTTTGGAAAAATTTACGTTTTTTAATTAAAAGACAAATACTTTTTTCTTTGTTAGGAAGGTAAAACCCGCATTTTTCAAACAGAGCGTACAAATTTTATTTCGATCAAAAAACAACAAAGTTATAACTTCTTGTAATAATAGTAACAAACCAAGTGATGGAGAAAAACTATATGTACAGTCGTGCCCTATGGGCTATACAAAACATAGTTTTTATATGAGGGGTTGCATATTTTTTTGTCTACTTTTGTATCAATGAGTAATTAGGGTAAAAGTAACGAAACTTTCCAAAAATGGCGAAGGTATGTGCCTTTCCATCTGTCATTTTCTATACCAACTCCGTAAATTGATCAAAATTTGATTGCATTGATTGATTGATTGATGCACAAAATTGAAATTTTGAAATAATATATGACTATACGTGGGATATCTTTAACGTTTATGATTCTTAACTATACATAAGAAGGATAGAGGGCATTGTCTAGGTAGTAAATAATTGCCCTTTACTTTGCATGTATACCTTGCACTAAGAGAAAACACAGAGATAGGAAATGGAGGTTCTTGTGTCCGTATTTGATGATACCAAATGCAAATGCAACTTTACACATCCCATAACAAAATCCCCAACGTTTTTTTAGCCCATAGATCTGTTTTTTGTACATATTTAGGACCAATTACAGATGGCCTCTTTATCAAGAGATTGCTGATTAACTTGAAAAAATCATTTACAGATCATACATTTAATCTGTCCTTAAATGGCCGATATTGCCTATTTAAATATGAAATATGCAACGAAGATTTATAGATAGCTTGTTTTATAAATCTTGCCTAACGAAAATCTGCTGTTCAGCGAAAAATGTAAACAAACAAACAAATGCAACAACAATTTCAGGTTTCTGATTTTTAAAATACCTTGTTGTATATTTTATGCTATCTTGTATGGTTTTTCATTTAAAAAATTTGCTTAGAAATCCATTTCTGATGTCCGTTTCTTAGCAAAGCTTATGAAAGACGATGTTACAAAGATCATTTCATTATTTCTATTAAAAATAAATTTAAAAAACTGTTTAATATACCACGCTTTTATAAATGGATCAAACTGTAGAAAATAATATTCCTCAGTCCCATAGAATTTGTTATGATAACTTTTGATTTTGAAGTTTTAGAAAAAGTCATTATAAACAATTTATGGGTCTGAAAACGAAAAACGTGGAGCGCATGCAATACAAAACATTAGATTTAATTGACAATAGTCAAACTACATGACATACAGCGATAGTACAAATTTGAGATCGATTTTAAGCGGTCGTTATTCATACACCCACATACATACATATATATTACTTTTCATATCAATTCAAGTCTTTTACATGCGTCCCACGCATTTAATTACCAATCTCATAAATTATTTATAATGACTTTTGGTAAAATTTCAAAATCAAAAGTTATCAAAACAAATTCTATGGGAGTGAGAAATATTATTTTCTATTTTTTAGTCTATTTATAAAAGTGTGGTATATTAAAAAGTTTTTTTTTATATTAGATATTAATTAATTTAACTAGCAATGAAAATAGAAGAGAAGACTATTGCGCAAAATACACCACACAAATATTTTCGCAAATACAAATTAGTAGAAACAAAGATTCTTATTCGAATTCATATCAGAGAGCGTACCGGTTATGCATTTTATAATAAAAAGCAAAAAATTTAAGTTTTTTTTTACTATTATTATTTTGGGCAAATAATACCGGGTAATTTTGCTTTTTATTTTTGCAAGGCAAAAATAAAAGTTAAAATTTGCCTTTTATTTTTTTAGCAGAAAATACTGGGGTAATATTTGCGATTTATTTTTGCCTGGAAAAAATAAAGTTCCAAATCAAGTATTCCAGAGCTGTGTATACTCGAATTTAAATTTAAAGCTCCTATCTGGATTCTAATAACTCCCTAATGCACAAATACCAGGGTTAAATCAAATCTAAATATGTATGTATGTATGTACTATGTATAAATACAATACATGAAGGCATTTTTGGTTAACGGCATCAGATCTACACCGATTATTCGATTTTCAAAACTGAGGTTTCGTATTAAAGGGTTTGGCCTCTAAATGTACAACAAGGCATGAGATTTTTGAAAAGGGTTGCCGCTTTTTTTTAATTATAAAACCTGCACCGCCCGTTGTATTAAAAAAAATTAGGTGTAAAATGAAAGGGCAGGACCTTTAGAAGTGCAAGAAAGTTTAATTTTTTTGAATAAGGTTGTCACCCGCTTAAAAATATACAAAACTTACACCGTTCACGCAATTAAAAAAAAAAAACATATAATATGTCATATAAACGGGCTTGGTATATAGATCTACAAGGAATAACGTCTTATTTTTTTTAAAGGGTAGCCAGCTGTTAAAAATAATTTTTTTTCTGCAGAGCACAAGATTTACTCCGTTCTCTCGATTTTAAAATGAGGTGCCAAGTGAAAGGTATACACCTAGAGATGTGCTTTGGGTTTAAATTGTTTTAAGGTTTGCCACCTAGTTATAAATCTATTGCTTGAAATATGATACTCAGTAAAATATCGCAATATGGGCATAAAGCGAAAGGGTTTTTATACTAAATTAATATGTTGGTGCTTTTAAGAGTTGCCACCTATTAAAAAATATATAGCTATGAACGGTAAGTAACGTATTAAAGACATTCGATATTGGTATCAAACGACAGCTAGTTAAATGGCCTTTGTATAAATGTATGCGAATTTTCGAGAGTTGAATTTGAAGTTTACCTTATATGTAGGTATACAATCTTCGATTATTACCGCAGCGACCACAAAAATAATGTTGCCAATATAACAACTCAGTTGCCAGCTTGCAGTTGCCATCTGTAAAACCATTTCAGCCAGTGGCCACCCAACTGAAGTTCGGTTGCCATATGCCTAAGTCGGCTCAGCTCGATGTTCTGGTCACATACATAGGCACACATTTTCATGAGTCTATCTCTTCTTATTCTGGTACTTACAAATATCGGACCAAAGTTATAATACCATTTCATGCTCATGAAAGGTATAGTTTTCAGATTTCAAATCGGTGAAGTAGGTAAAAAAATATAAATTTAAACATTTTCTTAACTTCTTCCCAGCGTATCTATTAAAATGTCATTTTCAAAAATTTCATGCATTGCTATGCCATGTCATTCCATCCCAAACATACTGTTATAGCATGACATTGCATACTTTTAATACTGTTTAATCCTGCCTTGTATGAAATGTAATTAGATAATTGTTTAATAAATTTTACTATAGTAGGAGCTTGCAAAATTCGGAAAATCTCTTCCCGTATATACAATGTAAATAATAATGCTATGCATAAATTTGATGCATGATTTGATTAGAATTTATTCGGCAGTGTCTTCATATATCACTTTCAAANAGCTCCACTCGTCGATAAGAAAATAGAAATAGAAAATTTTTGTTGTTGATTATGGCTACGAAAAGTTTAATATGCTCTTTTTCAATACAACAACTATATATAGTTTATAATTTTCCCAAATTGATAAGATTAACACGTTCTTTTTCAATATACAACTATATATATATATATATTTAATAATTTTCCCAATTCCGCTGCTAACATTTTCAATGAATAAATATCAAATACGTTTAATTTTATAATGATAGTATATACATACATATGTGTTTTATTGTTTTATTTGGACATTTTTTTATTGAANCGACATTTTTTTATTGAATATATTAATCTCACATATCAGATTTTTTAAATCAATATTTTCCTTGTTTTCTTCATTATAATAGTTATTATATAAATTTATTAAGTTTACAACATTTTGATGTTGTCTTTCTATGAAAAAACAATTATGTACATGTATCAGGTCCTGATTCAGTATCATTATTACTCCAAGGACAGATCGTAAAATGTTTTCCATATATAGATTTTATCCAAGACCCATTTTCCATCTGNTAAGCAACATGATATAAACTGGCACCTGCATGATGTGTTACATGTCGCTATGTTTTGTAGTTCAGGCCTATAATATCTATATATAAATAATAAAATAGCTGAGATCCCTTTCTTTTTTAAACACCTAGGATATCACTGACCATTAAAAAGGGCCCTGAATGACCGCAAANATTCTAGAAATCTTTTAATTTCATCACTTTTCATATTGTGTTTGATTGTAGTATCTAGTTTAACCGTTATCTGTTTANTACATGTCGCTATGTTTTGTAGTTCAGGCCTATAATATCTATATATAAATAATAAAATAGCTGAGATCCCTTTCTTTTTTAAACACCTAGGATATCACTGACCATTAAAAAGGGCCCTGAATGACCGCAAACCTCAAAGCTTTACACATTTTTGTATGTGATTTTTAAAATGAACAATCCAAAATTAGCCGGTATACATATTTAAAATTCTTTAGAACCAGTGGTTGAATTTTTGTACTGGAAGGGAAAACCCTAAAAGTAANGATTCCATTTTTTTCCCATACATTTTCGACTCTGATACAATTTTTCATACAACTAATAATTATACAAAACCCCATTTAAAATACAGTTTATATTAAATTTATCAACTTATACAATTTTCATATAAGTACTAATTTTATTAACTCATATAAGTTCCAAATTTTCATGTAACAGTCTTATTACCTCATACAAGTCATAATTTTTCATACAATAAATAACTGTNGAAAGGGTTAACCCCATTCTACGTCTGCGAGGCGTATACGGAATGGGTCTTTTTTTAATTTTAACACAAAATTGACCTTTTATTTTGTTGTTTTAAATAAATGTGGTTATAGTTTTTATTAATAAAACTATGTTTTATTATTTGTGAAACTCACAACTTCAGTATTCTTTAAAAAGTAAAGCAGGACTAAGTATATTTTAGCTCACAGGTTATCTTTTAAGTACATAAGCCTCTAAGGCGTATGTTAAGGCCTTACGTTACTCCCAAATAGATTAGGCGTCTAGGGTTAAGAAAGCTTTAGTTCGAAAGCGTGATATTAAATGCTTTTCACCATAAATGGCGCAAATTTTCAATGATTATTGCGTTTCAGATTAAGACTAATACCAGTTATTGTGAAAGGTTGGACTATACCTTAAAGATGACGGTTTTCTCATGTAATGTCTTTTAAGAACTTAAAAATTATCCTGGGTTATCAGGTGTGTAGCAATTCAAGATTAATTGTTGTCTTTCAAGAAGTTCTTTAAATAAATTTTGAGCTACGTACTCACCCGTATTTCGGGGGTTACTACTAGTTTAAATAAATTGTTACTTTAATTTCCTATAAAATTTATCTTTAGGTTTATGCATTTTAAGAATAAATCGAAAATTTGTTTTAGAGAAACAATGTGATATAATTGCAGAAACGATTAACCGGTTTGCTGAGCAATCGAGACGTCTGCTTTTTAAATAATTTTTGTAAAACAAATCGGCAAATACATATCGTCCCCCGCATGCCAGGAGCATGAATGTGTAAAGATGAAAATTTTGGGATTTTTTTATATGCCGGGCCCCCACTAAATTCGATCCTGGCGACGCCCATGAGTGAATACCTTTAATTTGACACCTCATTTTTAAATTTGAGAGAACGGTGTAAATCTGATTCTCTGCAGGAAAAAAATGTGTAACAGGTGGCAACCCTTTAAAAAAAAATAGAGTTTTTCATTGCAGATCTATACCAAGCCCGTTTATATGGCATACTATATCATTTTTTTAAATTGCGCGAACGGTGTAAGTCTTATGATTTTTTAAGCAGGTGGTAACCCTATTCAAAATAATGAAACCTTCCTGCACATCCAGAGGCCCAGCCCTCTCATTTAAAACCTAATTTTTTTTCTAATACAACGAACGGTGCAGGTTTTATAATTTAAAAAAAGGGGCAACCAGTAGTATAAATATAGCGGTTCTGGACCCGGAGTAGCAGCGCTGCTAGCTATATGGTCTGCTGTTGCTCCGGTTCCAGAACCGCTATAAGGTTTGCTGGTGCTCCGCCGCAAGCTTTGATGCTCCGCCAAAAGATGTCGCCGATCGTAATCCAAGTTCAGAACCCAGATAAAAGCCGCAAGATGTCGCTGGTGTCAAATCCGAGTCCAGAACCGGAACCGATCATAGGGTGTAGGGCTGATGGAAATCCAAGAAATCCGATACAAGGTGGTTTATATGTCGAAAATTGGTAAAGTGTATTGGTATACATATATACATACGTATTCTCATATATACATCTATATGCAAACATACATACATACATATGTATATACATATATAGATGCCCCACCCCTAGAAAAGTGTGTTAATAATGTTCACATAGTTAATTGCTAAGTATTTAATATGTATGTGTATATATATGAATGGAATGGCCTGTTTTTTTTGATGATGAGAACAAATAAAATTTAATTTGAAATAAAAGAAAGTTTTATAATTACTTATTTATTTTGATAATAAGAAACATAAATGTCCGCAATTATATGAATTATAGCTTTGCTGTTTATTATAGTTATATTTAATGTTTTTTCCTAAATACTTTATTATTTGCTTAGGAGGCTGTAAGTTTCCAAAGCTATCGAAGTAATCAATCTCATTATCGTTTTTCCAGTAAGCTACCCAATGCGTTCCCGGACCCTTTGAACT
>NW_016157263.1:261513-276531 GCF_001687245.7 Rhagoletis zephyria | reverse complement strand
ATTCAGAAGGCTTGGGAAAGAGTTAAACCGAAAAATATCAATCTTAATGAGAAAACAAATGCTTGGTTAGTTACAAATATAATGAAGACAAAAACGAAATTCCGTATGGGGAACATTTATAGTAAAACTAAAAAAGTGGGAGGAAAAACTGGTTATCATCTCTTCAAACATGCTTTAAAAAGTGCTAAACAAAATTTAAAGAAAAGTGATAACTTAAAAGATGCAATAAAAATTTCACGAAAGGTTGTAAATAATATTTTTAGAGGAAAAAAATCTATAATAAAAGCACCACGTGTAATACCATTACCTAAATCTGGAGGATTTCTCCCATTAGCGCCTTTATTCGTAGCATTAGGAGCACTTGGAAGTCTATCTGGCGGTACAGCAGGAATTATTAAAACAATCAATGCTATAAAAACTGGAAAGGAGCAGTTATTGGAGGCGAAACGTCATAATAATACAATGGAAGCTATTTCAATGGGAAAAGGAATGTTTTTAAAGCCTTATAAAAAGGGATTCGGATTATATTTAAAACCATACCAAAAAAACTCTTAAAAAACTCTTCATGAAGCTACCCAGAAGATGTAGACTTAAAGAAGTATTCAAAATTTATTCCAAATTTTAGAGGGGTATTCATGTGTGACACTTTACCCCGTAAACCATTTAAGAGAGAATGTGGAATAATAAATTTGGATAGTTCAAAGGGTGCGGGAACGCATTGGGTAGCTTACTGGAAAAACGATAATGAGATTGATTACTTCGATAGCTTTGGAAACTTACAGCCTCCTAAGCAAATAATAAAGTATTTAGGAAAAAACATTAAATATAACTATAATAAACAGCAAAGCTATAATTCATATAATTGCGGACATTTATGTTTCTTATTATCAAAATAAATAAGTAATTATAAATCTTTCTTTTACTTCAAATTAAATTTTATTTGTTCTCATCATAAAAAAAAACAGGCCATTCCATTCATATGTATATATACACATACATATTAAATACTTAGCAATTAACTATGTGAACATTATTAACACACTTTTCTATGGGTGGGGCATCTATATATGTATATACATATGTATGTATGTATGTTTGCATATAGATGTATGTATGAGAATACGTATGTATATATGTATACCAATACACTTTACCAATTTTCGACATATAAACCACCTTGTATCGGATTTCTTGGATTTCCATCAGCGGTACACCCTATGATCGGTTCCGATTCTGGACTCGGATTTGTCACCAGCGACATCTTGCGGATCTTATCTGGGTTCTGAACTTGGATTACGATCGGCGACATCTTTTGGCGGAGCAGCAAAGCTTGCGGCGGAGCAGCAGCAAATCTTATAGCGGTTCTGGAACCGGAGCAACAGCAAACCATATAGCGGTTCTGGACCCGGAGCAGCAGCGCTGCTAGCTATATTTATACTACTGCAACCCTTTCCAAAAAAGTCATGCTGTACATTTAGAGGCCAAGCCCTTTAAGTTGGAACCTCAGTTTTGAAAATCTAATGATCTGCGCAGATCTGTTGCCGTTAAGAAAAGATGTCTTCATGTATTGCATTTATACATAGTACATACATAGTTAGATTTGATCTAACCCTGGTATTTGTGTATTAGGGAGTTATTAGAATCCAGATAGGAGCTTTAAAACTATTAAATTCGAGTATACACAACACTGGAATACTTTATTTGTAACTTTTTTTATTTTATTTTTGCCTTAAAAATTAAAAGGGAACAATTACCGATTACTTTCTGCTCAAAAAAATAAAAGGTAAATTTTAACTTTTATTTTTGTCTTAAAAAANATGATCGGTTCCGATTCTGGACTCGGATTTGTCACCAGCGACATCTTGCGGATCTTATCTGGGTTCTGAACTTGGATTACGATCGGCGACATCTTTTGGCGGAGCAGCAAAGCTTGCGGCGGAGCAGCAGCAAACCTTATAGCGGTTCTGGAACCGGAGCAACAGCAAACCATATAGCGGTTCTGGACCCGGAGCAGCAGCGCTGCTAGCTATATTTATACTACTGCAACCCTTTCCAAAAAAGTCATTCTGTACATTAGAGGCCAAGCCCTTTAAGTTGGAACCTCAGTTTTGAAAATCTAATGATCTGCGCAGATCTGTTGCCGTTAAGAAAAGATGTCTTCATGTATTGCATTTATACATAGTACATACATAGTTAGATTTGATCTAACCCTGGTATTTGTGTATTAGGGAGTTATTAGAATCCAGATAGGAGCTTTAAAACTATTAAATTCGAGTATACACAACACTGGAATACTTTATTTGTAACTTTGAAATTTTATTTTTGCCTTAAAAATTAAAAGGGAACAATTACCAATTACTTTCTGCTCAAAAAAATAAAAGGTAAATTTTAACTTTTATTTTTGTCTTAAAAAAATAAAAAGCAGACATAATCCGTATTATTTGCTCAAAATGATAAAAGACAGATTTTTGTAAGTCGTGGTCACAATCTACAATGTGAGATGAGTCTAATGGTACCTTTAAAAAAGCTATAGCATAATTTTTTCACTATGCCTTTTTTATGTTGATTGATTTCAGACTCTGATTCCTATTTGTAAAAGTTGGTATTTGCGCAAATATTTGTGTGGTTTACTTTGTGCATATGCAAGCAAAATATTTTGTGCTATTTGTGCACCTATTAATTTCATTTAGAGAAATGGCTTGTCGTCCATTTCCGCTGTAGCGTATGTAGTGCATACTTTTAGGCGCAATATTTAACTACTTCCGGCAAGGCGTACCGTCGAGGTTGATGTCTAGACTTAGCTAGAAATGGTGTCTGGACACATAACATTGCAAGTTGATAAAAGCGTTGTAATTGTAATAACAAAAATAGCATTGTCAAGAGACATGTTTATGTTAAATGTTTTGTATGGTAAATGTTGTCTTTAGATATGTACGTATGTGTACATATATGCCTTTTATATTTTTTATTTTATAAATGTATTTCCGGAATTTGAAATTGTATTATGACTTTATCAGAACGTCGACCTGAGCCGATTTATACCTGTCTGTCTGTCTGTCCATGTGTGTGTCCCGGCTGAAGAATATTTTATTGTTCACATATAACTTTTTGCTATGTAACGCCTCCATCAATGTATTTATTGAAGGCCAACAAATTGTTTCCCCTATTTACTCGACATAAATTAAAACTTAAAAAGTACATAAATTTAGTATAATGTATAGCTCCCAAAGACCTGCTTAAAATTATAATAATCGGTTGAAATAAAAGTTTCTGATGTTCACAAAAAATATGAAGACGGCACTCTTTTTACATTCTTATTAAAAATATACTTTTCTCTACAATAATGCTATATTTTCATATATAAATCTCCAACTTTAAATACGTATAAAAATCTATAGCTATAGACAAAAATTTTTTTGGGATTTTTTATGGGAGTTGTAAACTTTTATTATCCTTTGGTTTCATCAAACACGTACAATTTTGTTACACTGTGAAATTGTTTACTAATGGTGCGACTTTTTTGATACGTTGCTTATTTTGTTAAGAATTGCGTATCAGCATGAAATACGAAGCAAACTGAACTGAGACAACAGCTTATTTTAGCATATTTCCCTCTAATTAAAACGACTACATATGTAGCTGTTCTCAAAATGCTTTTATCCTTTAAAATACCGTGCCCTTTTAGACCAATAGAATGCACCTAAACTTTCCAATAAAATTGAAACCCCTGTATGCATTTGCTCAAGGAAAGTGGAGCCCCGTCGTATTCAGTAACACCCCTACAAGACAGCTGAGTATCATATGAGTACTCATATTATCATTATCCCTAATCACAAAAGTACTTATCAAAGTCCTCATTTTCGTTCAGGCCATGGGTAAAAGTTGAGTACTTTCCCCTCAATGTTGTCATCAGAAAGTCCTCAGTTCTTATACTCTATTACCATATATTACTCTCAAGCTCAATATTACTCAGNGCATGCAGTACATTAAATAGGCTTCAATGTAAAGTTCCGTAGCCTCTACAACCGCGGCGAGCTGTTGGTTGGCATTACTTCCTGTTCTTATACTCTATTACCATATATTACTCTCAAGCTCAATATTACTCAGATGTTCTTATTTTCCTAAAACAAACTCAGTATTCCGTAAATATTTTCGTATTTTTGAAACTTTCTTGAGGCTGCCAAATTTTGAACGGCTTTGTGAATGTTTCCTACTTAAAAACCGATTTTATTACCAAAACTCTGCGCCATTCTTACATTCTTTACCATTATTTGAAGCAGATTCAAAGAATCCCGATACTTTCACGTATTTTCGTATAAAGTATCAATGGTTATTTCATGATGCTGTCGTTGTTCTCAATTTATGTAACTGAGACAGTGATAATAAAGCTGCCACAATTGTTCTTTTTTGGTACAATTTGAAACCAGAAAGTACATTGGCACCACATAAACCCTTTTGGCATAATTTGGAATTGCAGCGCTGTGTATATTTCGATTGGTTTTATATTAACGTTGGTTAAAATATTCTAAATACTAATTTCCTTCTCTGTTTCATACAAACTTCGACTAAATTTGTTTTACATTACAAGATTTGCAATTCCGAATCTGATAAAAACTAAACATAGAAATAGATTACAAGTAAAAGCCCTCGGCTCTTTAATAAAAGCAAAAGATTATATCAAATCTTCTCGAAGTTTTTGTCCTTATACAAAAATACATATGTACATAGTCTTTAAACAAAAATGTGACTTACGATCTCACAGAAAGTGAAATGCCTAATTAATTGTTATCCTATTTTCAATACATATATGTGTATTTTTACAAGATGTTTGTTTAAAAGGCGTTGAATAAGTATATATGTATTTGTTTTAAACTTTCGTTGTTTTTGTGAAAGCGTTTGAAATTTTTTATTGGTACATTTTTGTTTGATTTGGTAATTTTTTTCTGACGTTTGGTACGATTTCGAAAAATTCATTTATCATCACTGAACTGAGATAGCAATTTGTTGTTTACCAAGTTATTTTTAAGTTGCGGGACGTCTTAACCTTTCGCATTAATAATTAAATATTTAAACACAGTATTATTATTATTTGACTTACGATTAGTGCCGTGCATTGCAATTCTGTTGACAAGGTAAACATAACATGCTAGAATTTGTGCAGCAGATTTTGAATGCCTGAAAGTCTTTTTAGAGATTGATATATGAATTTATATAATATTTATTCTATGATGAATATACATTCAAACAGGTTTTTCCCTTAACGGCGAGCTTCTTATGGACGCCCTAGGTGGCGAAACAACCTTTGCAGATGTGACTGCTGAAGGAGTAGGATTTGTACCTGCCTGTACTTTGGGCGTAGGGCAGAAAGCACGATTAATATACGGGCAGGACGTAGATTCCCTAAAGTTTTTTACTACCTGTGGTCTTCAAGAGGGCTATGAACCATTTTGTGTGTAAGTTTCAATAATTTTATGTTTCAAGTTGGCTTGGATATTAACTAAGTAATTTTATTAAATTTAACCTAGAAATATGCGTCGCCCGGTTACTCATTGGTATACAAAAGATCAACCCGTCTTTGAAAACACTGAGGAGATGCCAGATTGTAGAATAGATGTTACACGTATACCAGGAGGTGCGGACACACCACCCCATTTAAAAATTTCTCATAATACTTTTGAAACCATGGAGAAGGCTAATTGGGAATTTTTGCGTCTATCTCTCCCTGTCACTTGTATGAGCGAGTTCGTGAGTGAAAATGAAAAGGCTCGAAGATGGGAAGAAATTAAAATACGGCAGTACCGGTTACAACGCGAAGCTCAAGATTTAGCTAACCAACAGCAAACAGCTGCAAATGTGGATCATATGCTTAAGGGTGGTTTTACTATGAGCGATATAAAAAATCTTAATCAAAATTTTGAAGACACAGCAGAAGCGGATGAACATCTGGCACGGAGTCCCGCAAGACCTCCTCGTAAAAACTCCTTGACGCGCAATATTACATTCGAGTCAGACTACTCGAATGATATGAGAGGATCAACAGATATGGCAAACGGCCTCAATGGAATAAATGGAACTGACGAGTTAGTCGACGATAAGAAAAAACGCGGTAGAAGTCCGTTTAAGTTCTTCTCAAAGAAATCACGTGATCAAAGTAGAGATAAAACGAGCGGTCGCAACCAGGAGACATCGCTTGAACGGAGAAATACTGTCGCACACGGCCGCAATGTTATTAATGCACAAATGACTACGAAAACACCAACGTTGCGCTTGAATAACGTAAGTAAAACGATTTTTTGATATGTATTAAAATTAGGAAGACTGTACATAGAGAGTCAAATCTGGGTTCTACCGAATCATAATGCGCACCACTATCCACTATCGACTACAGCGGCCGCCTTTTACGGCCAGTTTTATTTTTTATTTTATTATTTTTTTTTCTTTATTAAAAACTTTATTGGCGCAGTAACCACCTAAGCGATTTTGGCCGAGTCCAAAGGAGCACGCCAGTCATTTCTCTCCTATCAATCTGTCTTCCCAACTGACTACAATTAGAAATGAAATGGGAAGCTTTCCTCTTCCTCTGCTACCAATATCGTGTCCCGCGTTGAAAACTTTCAGAGCTAGACCGACATGAACTGCTGAATTTTAATTCGTTGCACTATATTTATATCGCCTGCGGTATTCGCCAACACCAACACGCAAAGACCCGTAAAGCTTGCGCAGAATCTTTCTCTCGAAAACTCCAAGAGTCTTTTCATCAGATGTTTTCATTGGCCATGACTCCGCGGGAGTCTGAAACCTCGTTTGGTATCAAATGGCTCGCGGGGTCCTTCCCAATTCTGACGGAGCTGTTTGTGTTGCTCAACGTCATTTTACACATCATCGACTGGGGTCTCTGGTGCGTCTTCTCCACTCCTCCATAATTTAAGTACGTTCTGGACATCGGTCACTAAGTTGCCATGGTTGTTCTTACAGGAGTTCGGTCGAGGTCTTGAAACCTTCCGTAAGTCGCAAAATGGCCATAACTGTGAAAAATAACAAATAAATTTTTGTTTTGAATTTTCAATGTGAGATAATTTTGGATAACGTATAGCACTACCGGATAGTCCATACAAAAATCTATAGAAAATTAAGTTCCCAAGTTTTTCCCCCAGTTTCTGTCTGGTTCTCAACTAGTCGAAAAGTTGTCTGTTTAGCACCACAGAGCGTTTGTGGGACATTTGACGTAAAACGGCCTATGTATTTAACGCTGTCGCTGGCACTGGATTGCGCGACACCTGGCGAAAAAAGATGCCGGATTCAATTCCGATACCGAGAACTAGAGATGGGCACGGGCCTAAATTTTCAAGCCCGGCCCGGCGGGCCCCTGCCAAAATCCCGACCCGTGCCCATCTCTACCGAGAACATCGCAATCCACGAAATATTTTTATATAATGTAAATTTTCACCACCGAGATCTGGATTTTTTTGTCCTTGTTCCTTGTGTGAAACTCTGTATTTTGGTAATATTGAAGTTTTCTTATTTTTTAACAGTTCGATTCATATGGGCAAATCTAAAAAACAGGTAACCTTGGTGTTATTTAGCTTTATTTTCACTGTTGTAAACTATCCCACTGGGAAAATAGGAAAGCACCTTTCGAGGTAAGCCATGTTTTCTTTCAGTTTTTAGTACCAAAATTGTCATCATGGCCAATGTCCCTTACTTTAATAAAGACGTGGCCGCCTTATGTAATTACGAATTTAGAATGTACATTTGGTATCAGACATACTTCTGATCCGCTTTACAAAGTAAGTTACGTGTAATGCAGAGCAGTCGCTCGGAGTAGTTCGGTGCTTGGAAATAACTTCGGCTGCACGTTATTTTGCAACTGACAACGTAATGTGTCGTCGGAGGTGTTCATTTTGCGGTTTACTAGAAGATGGCATTGGCCATGATGACAATTGTGGTACTAAAAATTGAAAGAAAACATGGCTTACATCGTAAGGTGCTTTCCTATTTTCCCAGTGGGATAGTTTACAACAGTGAAAATAAAGCTAAATAACACCAAGGTTACCTGGTTTTTAGATTTGCCCATATGAATCGAACTATTAAAAAAATAAGAAAACTTCAATATTACCAAAATGCAGAGTTTCACACAAGGAACAAGGACAAAAAAATCCAGATCTCGGTGGTGAAAATTTACATTATATAAAACTATTTCGTGCATTGCGTTATTTTGCAACTGACAACGTTATGTGTCGTCGGAGGTGTTCATTTTGCGCTTTACTAATAGATGACATTGGCCATGATGACAATTTTGGTACTAAAAACTGAAAGAAAACATGGCTTACCTCGTAAGGTTCTTACCTATTTTCCCAGTGGGATATGAAGCTGGTTGCTTTTGGATATAATTCATTGACGTATACTTGAAGCATCAAAAAAAATTTGGATCAATTTGCTGCATATATTTTGAATTACAGGTGTTTAAATTTAAAAAAAATAATGAAAACAAGTGAATTTTTTATGCAATTTTTTCAGAGGCACAAAATTAATTATGTCATAACTTTAAGCACACTATATTCTGATTTGAAATTTAATTGGCATTTAGCACTTATGTGTATACTTCATATGTAGTAGGTAAGAAAAGTGAGCATTAAAAAATAACGAAATGGCAAGTAACTTAAAGTCTGTAACTCCACATTTCAAAATTTTCAAAATTTCCGGCTTATCGCGTATAGTTTTTGAAGCATTTAATTTTAAGAACTTTTTAAGTATGTATTGTATTCTACAAACAATTACGAATAATTTGATACCTTAGCAAGAGGTGTGCTTTCAGAATAAACCAACTTTTAAACATAAAATATTCTGCGATCTTGAGCGTAATTTTTATTCCAAAAATATCTTAATTTAAGGCATATTTGGAAAATATGTCGAAACGATCTAAATATTTTTATAACTACTTGTCCTCATAACGTTGCATATACCTGTAAAATGCTTCAAAAAAATCGACTCTAGAAGTGTGTAAAAACTCCGATTTATTACTTTTAATTATACTCCTTCTTGTAGTGAGAATATTTCGAGCGTGGTATCAAATCAAATTTTTTTTCGACAAAGGTTCTGATAGTTGCTTTTACTTAATTGGAGCCTTCTTAATTCAGTGGCGTCCCCAGTTTTGCCCCATTGTCTCCACTTTTGGAGATAGCGGTACTTGAAACCTTGTGTCAATTTGAACTATTTTATAAAAAAACTCCCCCAGTTTTGGAGATATTTTACTAAAATTTGGCACACGCTTGTATTTTAATATTTCCTTCACTATCTCATAAAATCATCGAAATCGGTTCAGTCTAAAATCTAGCTCCCATACAACTGATTGTCCAGAGACTTTGTTTTGCGTTATAACTCCTCCAATTAAGCAGGTAAAAATTTTGTATAGGTTCACTTTAATATACAATTTATTATTCAGATATAAAGTTAGAATTATAACGGAAAAACACATATCTGAGTTATCAGTTGTATTGGAGCTATACGTTAAAGTGCACCCATTTCGATAATTTTAAGGAATAATTAAGGTAATATTAAAGAACCGTTATGTGCAAAATTTTAGTGAAATAACTTCAGAACTGAGAGTTATAAAATAGTTAATATTTAATCAATTAATCCCAATTAAGTGAGTTCATTTTCAAAATCTTTGCTCAAAATTTACAACTTGAACAACGTAATTTGAACCCAGCTTATTCTTTTCTTTTTTTCTATTCCATGTTTATTCCTCGTCTAACTTTTGAAGCACTTGATTAAAATTAATTACACTTATATTAATCGATTTATTAAGAGAATACGAATAAAATTATATATAAAACATAGGTACGCTCTACAGTGGCCTTTTTGGTCGATTTTCAAAAACCGAAAGTTTTCGCACGAAAAAACATGAGGTTGGCAAGGAAAATAAATATGAAATTTGTTTTTTCCGGATCCGGAAATTCCGAGTGGTTCCGGGTTGATCATTTTGATTTTTTAATTGGAAATATGTTGAAATTGAAACTATTATTTTAAATTTTCAGCTTTTACGACCACGAAACCCAACTTTTTATTCCTGAACTGTTTTTTATTGAAAACTGAATACATTTACCTTTTTAAAGTCCTCAAAAAGTCTGACATTGATTGAAAAACCATGGTACACGATAATATTAAAGCTGAGAAAAATATGAAATCATCACTTATATCAATATATCATTTAATGTCTAATAATAATAATATTTAATATCATTTTAAATAAAGCATAATGTAGAATTTTTCTAATATATACTTAAAAAAAGAAATGCAAAATAAAAGAAATTGGTGTGATTTCGACATTTTTGGTCGAAAAAGCTCAACCCGGAACCTCTGGGAATCACCTAAAGGCTTTTAAACTAATTACGTATTTATTTATATCCCCAACCTCACATTATTCTGTGCGAAAACTTTTGGATTCATGCATTTCAAATTTTTCATACAACAAAAAGGTTACTCTAGTGTGCTCACAAATTTAAATATTAAACTTTTTTTTGGAGAGTGTACCTATTTATTAGATTTGCCCATATGTATGTATAAAGACCGCAGCGGCAAGCTGCAAATTGGTTTTTCTCTTTAAAACCCCTTTTATAATGTAACTGGCAGTGATTTGTATTGATATTTAATAAAAGTAATCCTTAGCAACGATTACAGTAATCCTTATAACAAAAAAGGCGCGATTACAATTAAAGTAATCATTCATCGAACGAGCTTGGATTACGATTACAGTAATCGTAATTTTAACTTTTTAAAAATCACGATTACTGTAATCGTAATCTGACTTCGTTCGATGAAGGATTACTTTAATTGTAACCTTGTTCTTTAGATTTTTAGGATTACTGCAATTCTAATCATTTAGTAATCGTAATCCTTATCGCCCAGCTCTGGATACTATCCCAAAGCATGGAAATTATCTCCAAACTTAATGATCGCTAAACTTGGGAAGGATGCGAACGAAGTTAATTCGTATAGACCAATTACCAGGGCGTGAATCACGTAACTTTGAAACGATTGTCGTTCAAACGATACTGACCAAGCGGTCTCGTCAAACACTGATTCATGCATTTTTTTGCTGTTACGTGAAGCAAAACTGGAGTTGAGTGGACGATATCGCACAAACGATCGAACAATTTTTGGTTTTCATGAAACAAGACAATCTCAGCACGATATCGTCCAGACGATTGCCGTCATACTTGGTTTATGCTCAGAACTTTTAAAAATGTTTGAAACATTGCTTTTAAAGAAAATTTTGTCAATCATAAATGAGAATCATGATTTTCTTCAGCATCAATTCAGCGTTAGAGAAATATAAGGAACCATCGAACAGGTACATGGTGTCTTATCGCCTATTCAAGAAAGGAATATAGCACTGCACCCTTTTTTTTTTTGGATGTTGACCAAGCTTTCAACAAAGTGTGGCACAAGGGTCTAGTATAGGGCTGCCATAATTACTGGGCCTCAAACGGGAAGCCTTAACAAAAAAATCTTCATTCTTTCCAAAAGTTTAGTAAAACTCTCGTTTTTCAAATCACAACGCACGGCAGTGCGCGCGAGTGATGAAAGCAGCAACAGTAGCATGCTGAAATGACTCGCTTATATATACGCGAGATTTGGAAGTTTTTATCCAGACGTCCAATCGACATGTTTGATATATCCTTGGAAAGGTCTTACAGAGTGTCTCCAGAAAATATATTCAAGCTTCGTAAACGATTAACCGGATTCTTAAAAATTAGGCTAAAGTGTAGCGAAACAAAAAACGTTTTTTTGCTTTTGCCGGTTTAAGGGGGCGTGTGGATACATCCAACATATTTAGTGTTTATCTATAGGCCAATACCTTTCAAACGATACCTTACATATTAAGTTCCGGCCACTAGTTGGAAAGATATAGATGTAAATGTATTTGAGAAAAATAAAACATTTAGTTTATTGTTTGTATTTTCGTCGATTTTAAATTTGCTACCCCAAAATAATTGATATCAAATAACACACCTCTTTGAGGTAAAATTTTCGAGTGACGAAAGCTGAACTAGAAACACAAAATTTATGATATCAATTTCGTGACGAAAATTATACACATTTTTTAACTGCCTTTCAAACGTACGGAAAATCTTTTTTTTATTTATTCGGAACGTTGCGAATTTCCGTTTACTGCTAGAAACACAATTTGAAAGAAACAGCACTTTTGCAACGATTCGTATGAATAAAATGATTTTCCCTACGTTTAAAAGGCAGTTAAAAAATGCGTATAATTTTCGTCACGAAATTGATATCATAAATTTTGTGTTTCTAGTTCAGCTTTCGTCACTCGAAAATTTTACCTCAAAGAGGTGTTTTATTTGATCATCTTTACACTTATAATCTTGTTCAGTTTATTTATTTATTTGGTCTACAGAAAAATTATTAATAATTCACGTAAAGCAAAGAAAAAAAAACGGAACCAACACGAAAGACAATACTAGGCATAAATAAGCTTTCTGCATATTTGCCTATAATCATAAATTACTTTTTCTGAATTTTCGCTTTGCGCGAGAAATTCAAATAGATGTGCCAACATACAATAAAATAAATGCAGCTCCGGCCCCACCGCGCTCACCGAATAGTGAAACAAGCCCAAGTGCAGTGAAATAAACCTTGCCGTAACAGAAGCTGACCAAAAGCATTCAGCTAATCGACGAAATGCTTACTTTTCGTTCGTTTCCCCCACAAACAATGCTGATCGCGATAAATCGTTCTCTCCCTCCCCCCAAACCTCGTGCATTACATCTTGGCATGCACAGTCGCCAATGTCTCTGGTAGACCAAGTTGTTCTAACGCAAAAACAAAGCACTAGGTTAGCAACGACTACAACCACGACTTCAGCAATGACAGCGGTTTCACAACGCAGTTCACCCACATCTGCACAAACGGCAATTTCGGCACCAGCCCAAGCCAAGCAACGCAGCTCAGCGCAAGTTGACCTACTTAATCCAACAACCCGTACATTGACTCAAACGGGTATTGATAGGTATATACAAGTCAAACGAAAATTAAGCCCACAGCAGCAAAAAATTGCAATTCCATCAAAAATTGCAGAAAACGAAAATCACTGACATTAACCCTCTACTGGGAAATAACTTTGCGATTCTGGACAATGAATGTGACAAAGAGCCGAATGAAGTTTCTAAAGCCAAACCCAAACCGCCCCCAATTTCTTTACTAGAGCAAAACTGTAGTGAGCTAACGTCAGTTACCAAGGGCAACATTAAAGAGACTAAACTTCAGATTCTAACTGAAGAAAATTACCGGTGGGTGACCAAATACCTTAATGACGATAAGAAAAACTTCTATACGTACCAGCTCAAAAGCAGCAAAGGACTGCAAGTAGTAATAAAAAGTATAGAATCAAGTGTGACCTACGCTTACAACCTACGATACCTTCTACCGAAGAATGACAGTGGAGGAGCCGCACAAGCGAAACGGTCGCGTACAGTGCATAAAGTGTCAAGAATTCGGGCATACCAGAACATACTGTACCTTGCGTCCAGTGAGTGTTGCCTGTGGCGACTTTCACGCTTCCGCTTCTTGCAAGGCTATCAAAGTTGATGTGGCTGTAAAGAAATGCACTAATTGCGGAGGTAACCACACCGCCAATTATAGGGGATGCCCTGTATACAAAGACTTAAAGTCTCGCATGAACCAGCGCAACACAGCCGTACGCTCTTCCACCACTCCAACTAGCTCTTATACATACCAACACCTCACGCCATCAACCTCTACACCAGGAGCCTTCTTTGCCAATGCGCAGCGAGTTCCCAACGTTTCTTTTGCCGACGCATTAAAACTACAAACGCAGCCAAGCACGGCGAAATCAAACTCCAATCAAGAAACATTTGCAAATATTCAAAGGCATAATACTGAGCAAATGAAGCCGAACCCCCCTACTTGTGGCATAGAAGGAATGATATTGAATCTTACTCATTGTATGACTCAATTCATGTCTACTATGCAAAATATGATTCAAGACCTCATAAAGGCTCAAAACCAATTGTTGCAAATTTTAGTGAAAAAAAATTAGTGAATTGAAAATTTGCTTATGGAATGCGAACGGTGTAAACCAGCGTAGATTAGAACTCAGTCAATTTCTCACTGAATATAACATAGATGTTATGCTACTGACCGAGACACATTTAACAAATAAATATAATTCCTCCATACCTGGATGCAAATTCTATGCCACAAATCACCCAGATGGTAAAGCTCAAGGAGGCACTGCCCCGCTGATTAGAAATCGCCTAAAGCACAATATTCTAGAGTCAAAAGCAACAGCCTGTCTGCAAGCAACTACCGTATGCTTGCGAAACCGCGGCCGAGACTTGAAACTATCGGCTATTTATTGCCCACCGCGATTTTTAATTTCTGAAAAGATTTCTTTGATAGTCTGGGTAATAGATTCCTGGCAGGAGCCGAGCATAGCAAAGCATACGTAATGGAGATCACGCTTTATTAACCCAAAAGGGCGGCAGTTATACAGTACCATTATAAACAGCCACAATAGACTAGAGGTCACATCTCCTGGTAAACCTACTAACTGGCCCACCGATATAAAGAAGATACCAGACCTAATAGATTTCGCAATTACAAGAAACATATACAGAAATAAAATAACAGCAGAAACTCTACCTGAACTATCATCCGATCACTCCCCTATCTATATATTAATACGCTAACAGGAATTTTGTCTCTGTTCGTTTGGCGATTATACCGAACCGATTTCAAAACCAAGAACACCGTTGGAAAGGCATTTTTCCGTAGATGAGCAGAGTTTTTATGGTTTCACAATTGGTTGGAAATTACGGCCAAAACCGTCGTTTAAACATTTTCGAATTGTGTATACATGTTGCTGCAACATGTTCAATTTGACATGTTTCGCCTGTTGTTTCACTACACATTTGAAATTAAGCTTTGAAATAAAGATAAATATGAAGATGAAGAAATAAATGATAACGATGAAGT
>NW_016157263.1:239869-261145 GCF_001687245.7 Rhagoletis zephyria | reverse complement strand
AAAACTGCGCTGAGAACATCTGCGAGCCTTTAACAACTCTATTCAATTTGTCACTTAAACATGGCGTTTTTCCGTCAGCCTGGAAGGAGTCCTTCATAATACCACTTCACAAAAACGGCAGCAGGTCGTCTATAGAAAACTATCGAGGCATAGCGAAACTCTCCGCTATCCCCAAATTATTCGAAGCAGTTATTGTTAACCAGCTGACATATTCTATATCTTCTTCAATTACACAATCTCAACACGGGTTTTCTAAAGGAAAATCTACTATGACTAATTTATTGGAGTTTACAATTCATGTCTCAAACGGTTTTAGAGAAAATGCTCATACCGACGTAATTTACACCGATTTCAGTAAAGCTTTTGACAAAGTATGTCACTCATTTCTCATCCGTAAACTCGACCTAATCGGCTTTCAGCCCAGTCTTCTTCAATGGATCTCATCTTACCTCTCTGATAGAACACAAAGAGTTATTGTTAATAATTGTACTTCCAACATCATTAAAGTTTCTTCAGGAGTTCCTCAGGGAAGCCACCTTGGACCGATTCTGTTCCTGATATTCATTAATGATATTTGTTCTATAATAAAACATTCAAAAATTTTAATGTATGCCGATGATGTGAAACTTTTTAAAACATTGTCCTCTATCGAAGAAAGGTCTTTGTTACAAGCGGATCTGAACAACGTGGTTAGTTGGTGTAATGCAAACTATATGCCACTAAACCTTCAAAAATGTAAAGTTATGTGTTTCTCTCGGAAGGCTGTTCAACCAGCTGTTTATTCAATATCAAATTATAATCTGGAGCAGGTATCCAATTTTGTCGATCTTGGTATCACAATGGATTCCAAACTCAATTTCAACCATCATATTAATGTTACAGTCAATAAAGCCAAATGCGTTTTTGCATTTGTAAGGCGATGGTTAAAAGAGTTCAAAGATCCTTATGTTACAAAAGCTCTTTTTACCAGTTTAGTTAGACCTATACTAGAATACGGATCTATTGTTTGGAATCCCCGCTACCAAGTTCATTCAGAAAGGATTGAATCAATTCAAAAACAATTCTTGCTTTTTGCATTGCGTAATTTTAACTTTGATACAGATTACAATCTCCCCCCTTACACAAGTCGTCTAAAGCTCATAAATTTGCCTACACTCGCAAGTCGTAGAGAAATGCTGAGTATAATATTTATCGTAAAATTAATCACAGGCTTGATTAATAGCCCGGCCCTCCTGGCTGAGGTAAATTTTAATGTTCCTTCTCGAGTGTCAAGACACTTTCGACCTCTATTTTTAAAGCCATGCAAAACTAATTTTGAACTAAACGAATCATTCCGTGGTTTATGTCAAGATTTTAACTGTCATTCCAGCACGTTTGACGTATCGGACTCGATTTTTACTATAAAGAAAACTATTATTTCCACTCTCAATAATTAAGAAAACAGGTCGGAATATGATCAGGTCCAGGCCTAAATGACGCTTTTAAGGTTTTTAAAGAGTGTAAAACTTCATCGGAAGATATTACTGGAATATAAGCAGAGTTGATTGGACAAAGCTCGTACGGATAGTCTCCACTTATAGGGAAGTCTACAGAATAATTGGACCTAAAGAACCGAGCAAACATGTTGGCAATGAGTTGGCTGTCGCTAGATACAGTGTTGCGATAATGCATAGCGGACGGAAAACCATGTGCCTTACGCTTTGAATTTACGAAACCATAAAATGATTTAGGATTGTTAATTAAATTCTTCTGGCTTAAATATAAAAAGTACATCAGTAGTCACCTTAAATTAAACGCTGCACTTAACTGCGAGGGTGATATAGACTCCCTTGTTGAACATTTCAAAGAAACCTTTACTTCAGCCGCTGGCCTGGCAACACCAAATCAAGTCCAAGTACCCCCTACGCATACATCAGTTACAAATACCGAGATAGAAAAACTTGTGGCAGAAAAGCGGCGCCTAAGAAGACAGTGGCAGAGCCATCGTTCACCAACCTCACAGCTACTGTATAAAGCTGCCAGTAGAAAACTGAAACAAGTACTCAAACGTGCAGAGGATCGCAACTTGCAAAGGTTCATTAAGAAGCTTTCCCCGAATTCTACTGAAAGATACTCCCTATGAAAATCGCTAAAATACTTCAAACCACCAGTGGCTACGGAAATGCCAATTACGAACCAAAGTGGTACCTGGGCTCGTAGTGAGCAGGAGAGAGCCGAGTGTTTTTCACACCATTTAAAGAATGTGTTTCAGCCAAACTGTCCTACGAACAACTTCAGGCTGCCACATCTAACCAAAAATACAAATGAGCTATACACACCTAGCAAGACGAACTCTTTAGAAGTAAATGCTATAATAAAGCAGCTTAATCCAAAGAAATCGCCGGGTGCTGATTTTATAACTCCGAAAATGCTAACAGAGCTACCGAATGTTGCACTAGCAATTCTTTCTGACCTTTTCAGCGCTATCCTCAAATTCGGTTACTTTCCGAAATCATGGAAAAGGTCGAAGATAATCATGATAGCCAAACCTGGAAAGATGCAACACAGCCGTCCTCTTACAGACCAATAAGCTTACTGCCCTGTCTTTCCAAAGTATTCGAAAAAGTACTCCTATCAAAGATATTTCCCTTTCTCCATGAACGCAAGTTAATACCAGCGCACCAATTTGGCTTTCGAGAAAAACATGGTACAGTTAAGCAAGTTAATCGAATTACAAATGGAATCAGAAGGGCATTTGAGCTCAGAGAGTACTGCTCTGCAATTTTTCTCTATGTGGCATAAGCATTCGACAAAGTGTGGCCGGAATTCCACAAAATATTTGAATCACACATAACTAACAGAAAATTTGCTGTAAAAGTATCTAATTTCACTTCAAAAGACATGTCGATAACGGCTGGCGTTAGTCAAGGTAGTGTACTCGGGCCTATGCTGTATATCATCTGCACTTCAGATATTCCAACTAGCAAGGATATACTCAAATCCACCTTCGCTGATGATACCGCCTTAGTAAGTCGTTAAAAATGTCCCAACAGAGCTTCAAGAGTGCTATAGGAACATTTACTACGCATAGAAGAATGGCTGGCAAACTGGCGCATAAAAGTCAACGAACAGAAGAGTAAACATACAACATTTTCACTCAGACCGCAAGTATGCCCCCCATTCAAATTAAAAAATGTCCATATTCCACAAGCCAATGAGGTGATATATCTAGGAATAGACTTGGATAGGAGACTAACTTGGCGCAAACACATTTCAACCAAGATACACAAATGAAGCTAAAGTCAGCTAGCGTGAACTGGCTTATAAACAGTAAATCAAAACTGAAACTAGATTATAAAGTACTTGTATATAATACAGTGATTAAGCCTATATGGATGTATGGTATTCAACTGTGGGGTAGGACCTGTGCAACCAACATTGACAGGATCCAAAGATTCCAATCTAAAACGCTAAGTGCCTTAACGGGAGCACCGTCGTATGTCCGCAATGAAAATATACATAGAGAGCTTGGTATACCGATGGTTAAATCTGTAATCGACAGCAGCAGAGAAAAATATAAAATAAAACTGCGTAACCACCCAAATCCACTGGCAAGTGGCCTGTGCAACACAACAAATATAACACGCCTGCGAAGAAGAGATCTACCAGCCTTTCATTGAGCGACGTTAAACCAACAGGGCTCAACCCCAGGGTTTGAGTTATATTATTGTAAATTAGACGTAATATTTTTAAACTTGTTGTTAGGCTTGATAGATGTAAAATAAGCAGATCCAACAAATAAATGCAAGTATAATAAAAAATAATAATTTAAACCCTTTTCGAATTCTGTGTACTCTTGTTAGCGGTAAATCTTGTTCCCATCTCATAAGCTGGTAACAAAGTATTGCCCCGTGAAATATGCAATGCCAGAATTTCCACAATTCTTCATAGCTGAATTACTGAATATTTTAACCGCTTTACCAACGTAACTAGAATCGCGGTGATAAGAACTGGTAACATTTTTTGGTAATAAAATTTTTCGGTTATAAAATCTTTGCTAACGTGCAGAATAGACCTGTAATGGTAAAAAGTGAGTCGGAGGTCTCAAAATAATCGTAATGCTTATTAAAGTCCTGGCATAGGCAACGAAAAGCATAATGCATTTCAAAATTTGTTCTACAAATAGTTAGCTTAATGGGCTTGTAATGTCTAGAAGGTCTAGAAGGAATACAAAACGTGATCTGGTTCAGTAGAAAGGGACTATTGACCATCCCGTTCAAGATCTTAATCATGAACAAAACCCCGAGCATCTCTTTACGGCTGTGAAGCGTTGGCAAATTTATGAGCTTCAAGCGGCTTTTGTACGGTGGGAGATTTAATGTCGAATCCCAAGGCAAATTGTTTAATGCGAATAATAAGAATTGTTTCTGTACCGACTCGAGTCGGTCAGAATGCGTTTGATATCTAGGGTTCCATACGACGGACCCGTATTCTAAGATCGGCCTGACTAGAGAGGTGAAGAGAGCTTTAGTGACATAAGGATCTCTGAATTCTTTAGCCCAACGTTTGATGAAAGCCAAGACGCCCTTGGCTCTATTAACACAAGAGTTTACATGGGACTTGAAATCAAGCTTAGGGTCCATGGTTACACCTAGATCGATGAAAGTAGTTACCTGATCAACACTATGTTCACAAATGCGGTAGCTATAAGACTGAAAGGGTCTTCTGGATAAACACATAAATTTACACTTCTTCAAGTTAAGTGACATAGAATTTACTTCGCACCATTTAAACAGATTACTAAGGTCCGCCTGTAATTGTTCCCTGTCTTCTGGAGCACCAATGAACTTAAATAACTTAACGTAATCTGCGTACATTAGGAAATTCGAGTATTTCAAAATATTTGGAAGATCGTTGATGAATAAAAGAAACAGAAGGGGGCCAATGTGGGGAGTGAAAAGGATAGCTAAAAGTTTTTTCATTTGGCTCGACGGAATAGTTCGATTCAAAATAATTTGCAAACATATCAGCAATCATATCATCATCACTAGAAATAACGTCATCTAATTTCTGTGTTGAGGGTAACCCATTTATTTTACGTTTGATTTTTTAAGTGCTTTAGCTCCGAGGTAAACCGGTAATTTCTTTAACAAGAGGAATGAGTTTACTGAATATATTATTCCTGATTTTACTAAAGTGTAAGGCACTGTTCTCTACATCCCCATCGTACTCAGGCCAGATTATTTCAGATATAGCTATTTTAAGCCTGTCGTAGTTAGCGTATTTGAAAGAATATCGCCGACCTTTTGGCTTTCTAGTTTCAGGACAATAACATGAATCGTAGGATGGTGCCAAGGACAACTCAAGTGGTTGGTGATAAGGGTCTATAGGTATAACTAAAGGATCGCCGCGTATTATAGTGCATTTAGTAGGATCATCAATAAACGCTAAATTAAGACATTTACCTAAGTTGTTGATAACTGAATTAATCTGATATAGAAAATTTCATAATTTAAATCAAAAGACTTTAAGTATAGCTCGGTTAATTTTGTATTTAGACCTCTAACATTTTGGTAATAAATATTGAAGAAAAAATTACTTATTATTATTAAGTTTTTTGATCCTGAGGAGGGAATTTGAGCAGTATTTTCATTCCGAGCTCGAGGTTTAAACTCAAACTATCGAACTAAAGCACCATTGGGCCAGAATGAACCATCACCAATGTTTTGAAAATGGTCGGCGGAAATATCAATTTTGAAGGAAGATATGATTCTTTGGCATGAAAAAATTAATTTTCTAATAGCTATGTGCCGGGGGTTAAGCTTTGATTTTATATAAGACTTAACATCTTCTAAGGAAGTTTCACTAGAAAAGCGCGCAACACAGATTTATTCGCGGGAACTACGATTAATTCTTTGGGCACCGGAGAAGGTCCACTTTGAGATGTAAGTTCAGACGCAGCTGTCGCTTTGCTGCAGATATAACTCAACACACGGAGAATTAAAACTTATTAATTCCTTATTTAAGCCGGGAGTAGGCAAAGAATTAATTGGCAGAATGTCAATGTCTAAAGCAATGGGATTAGGAACAATGCTGTCTCCTCCATGCTTTTTTGAAGCTTGTTTAAGCTTGGGTGGTGGAGAGGATGAAGATTTAATGCACTTAAAGTCTTTAAATGCACCCTCATATTGCCTAAACTTTTCTTTTAGAAGTTTTAACTCCTTACCCAACTCCTGGAAGCCACTTCTGGCGCTCCAAAGGTCAACTTCCGTTGATCTGCACTTGGGGCAAGACCAACGAACACCTTTGTTATCGGTTATGATATCGGCTACCCTACCATTGAGACCGGCACATTTTACGTGAGATAAGTCATCACACAACCAACACAACGCAACGCTCTAAGTCGATATTAGTGGCTTCCTGGCGGCATATAATTAATTATTTAGGGAAATGTCTGTTTAATTCTTTTTAGTGGATGAGTTGTCTTTACAAAAATACCAAGCAAGTTCACATTGCAGATAACGAATTTTTCGATTTTTGCCCACTTAGGCGGCACTGTGCGCCGGCTGGAAAACGATGAAAACAACGTAAACAGCGTTAACAGCCGGCAAACTCACGGACGACACTTATTCCACTCCCACAGGCGCAGGAACGTATATTTGCCAATTTTTTTAAAATTGAAGTGTTTTAATACGGGGTATTTACTACTACTCTTGGTCAAAATCGCAAGTGCAAAAAATATTTGTTTGTTCCGATTTTGATCGTTTCGTTTCTATTCACGTTGCGCACGGTAAGTGCATTTATTTGGGACATTAGGTAGGTCGGCTTTTGTAAACAAAAGGTAAGGTGTGCTCCACTAGTGGTCTTTTAAAACCTTTATAAAGCTCTGCATGAAAATTTTGAATTTCATACTATATATTTCGTTTAATTATAGAAAGAAGTTTTTGTAAACCATTTGATGGTGATTTGAGATCATACTTATGGCATCTTCTCAGTTTCCTTCAACAAAAAGCGCAAATGATGAAACTAAAGGCAACAACGAAACTTCATCATTTTTAAAATACTACAACTGGAGTTATTATAGACAAATACAGTGGATCAAAAAAAAATTTTAACTATAACTATAACTATAAACTATACAAAAAAGCAAATAAGCAAATGGATGTATAGAATTGACAACAACAACCACGCTGTCGAGTTTAAATAGCGGCAAATCAGCTGCACTTGATAGTAGTTGGTTGAATAAGGAAAATGAATTAGCAACAAGAGTTTACGGGATGTACATAGCTCAGTGGTTAACGCTTCTGACTTTGAACATCGAATTCGCAGGTTCGATCCCTGCTGAAGTCTAGAAAAAAGAAGTCTGATGAGGAGATGTGGTGATCTCCGAAATAGTGCTATAACTTCTACCGCTTAGACTTTGTTGCTTTTTCAATTTTTCCTAATAAACAATCGTGGTACAAAGCTCAATAAAAATATTAAAAATAAAAATGCTAACAAGCCACAATAACATTGACAAATAAAGCTTTTTAATTTTGAGTTATTCAAGAAAGTTATTCAAGTATTTAAAATGCTTTTAGCGTTAGGACTGCATTTTTTTGGTTTTGTTTTCAACTATGTATGTAAGGTGTTCCTTTCATATAAAAAATAATAAAAATTATTTGTTACGAAACAAGTAATTTTTAAGCAAAAAACAAAAGTTCAATTCTCATACAAAAATTTAAGATTATCGTTTATTTCTGCATGATCCAATGATCGGATGTAAACCAAATTAATATGGGACCACCTGTGATTACCTCACCTTTCCTTTAAAAAAAATTATAGAACTCGGTTAACGTGGTCCAAAGGTACATAAACAAAAATATTCCGACGAATTGATAACCTTTCTCCTTCTTTTGAAGTCGGTTCATAAAAAATAACAGACTTATTATTTTTGAAACGTAAAAATTAATTTTAACGTTCGGCTTCGGTTTCGGCTTAAGCCAAAATTACAGCTTCGGTCGGACACTAATAAATATGTAACTTTAAATCATATCAACGTTTAAAATTTACATTTGTAGACCGAAATGCCAGCTACTCCTATGCCACAAGGACCTAAACAGCTAACCTCTACCACGTTGGGCCAACCCCCAATAGAAGCATCTGGAAACGAGTTATTTGACGCAGATTGCTTGAAGCTTATAAATGAGTATTTTTACGGAGTGCGGATCTTCCCTGGACAAGACCCTACTCATGTGTATGTGGGTTGGGTCACAACACAATATCACCTTCATAGTAAGGAGTTCAACAAATCGAAAGTACGTTGCGGCTCGGTTATTATTGAGGATGAATATGAAGCAGTCATGGAACGCATTGATCGTCAGAGCTGTTATGTTGTAAGGGCTGATGAACTTTTTAATGAAGTAACGCAAGATTCTTCCGGAAAGGGCGCCTCCCAGGTAAATATGTATATATCATTACAGACAAAAGATGAATATAATTTATCAATGCTTTAGGGAATGTTTATTGGATGTTTTGTGGACACATCTACTGGTATAATTCGGTTTACGTGCGAGGGAAAAGAAACATCTCACCGCTGGATGATGGAACCAGATACGAAGCTTTTCCCAGCGATTTTTGTGGAAGCAACCAGTAAAGAAATATTGCAAATTGAATTGGGGCGCACATCTACGACTTTACCTCTATCTGCTGCTGTATTGCCTACAAGTGATAAACACATAAATCCTCAGTCGCCTCCTCGTCTTAAAGTTCAATGTCTCAGGCCTCACCAATGGGCACGTGTCCCAAATACTGCTCTTCAAGTACATGCTCTTAAACTTTCCGATATCAGGGGTTGGTCTATGCTATGCGAAGATCCTGTGTCAATGCTGGCGCTTCACATACCAGAAGAAGATCGCTGCATTGACATTTTGGAATTAATAGAAATGGATAAATTACTATCATTTCACGCCCATACACTCACGTTATATGCTGCTCTTTGCTATCAATCTAACTATCGTGCTGCTCATGCTCTTTGCCAACATGTTGATCAAAAACAACTTCTTTATGCTATAAGGTCAGAATATATGAGCGGACCTTTACGTCAAGGCTTTTATGATCTGTTGATTGCCCTTCATTTGGAATCCCACGCTACCACTATGGAAGTATGTAAAAATGAGTACATAACTCCATTAGGAACTGAGCTAAAAGAACTATACAATGATGAAGAAATGTGCCACTCATTACGATCACTCGTAACAGAATCTGTGCGTCCACAAATGCGAATGACTGAGATAACGTAAGTATTGACACTCTTTAATTCAATCCACCGTGACTTAGAGATAACTTACCCAACGACCGCCACATCCATTTTAAAAAAATTACAAGGTAAAGCCATTCCCCCAATTGGTCGGCCATGATTTTTTTCTATCGTTTGCAAGCATTTTAAAATCATATAAAATTTAAAATAAATTAAATTGTTCACAATTGCTGTTGCTTGGGGTTGAAAATGAGAATATGTGTGTGAGTTTGAGTCTGTGATGGAAAAGTGGTCACAATAGTGCCATTTTTGGCACTTTCATTCACAAGGGCACTTTTGGCACAATCCATTCAGTTTTGGCACAATCATAAATTAAAGAAATTTAGCCAGTATATAACAAACAATCATATATTATTGATAGACTCGAAAAGTTAAAAGTAAAATCACTTAAAAATTAAAACAAGTAATTTTTAAGCAGAAAACAAAACCGACTTCAATTCTCATATAAAAATTTAAAATTATCGTTAATTTAGTCATGATCCAATGATCGGATTTAAACCAAAATAATATGGGACCACCTGTGAGGTAACACCTTTCCCTCCAAAAAATTTAGTATTATAGAAATCGGTAAACGTGGTCCTAAGTTATGCGGTAACATACATAAAAAAAAATTTAAAAAAATATTCCGTCGAATTAATAACCTATTCTTTTTGTGAAGTCAGTNTAGTCATGATCCAATGATCGGATTTAAACCAAAATAATATGGGACCACCTGTGAGGTAACACCTTTCCCTCAAAAAAATTAGAATTATAGAAATCGGTTAACGTGGTCCTAAGTTATGCGGTAACATACATAAAAAAAAATTTAAAAAAATATTCCGTCGAATTAATAACCTATTCTTTTTGTGAAGTCAGTTAATAAGGCTCACTATATAAAATTAATAAAAATTATTGAATGTAAAGAATAGTCAAAACTAGTCAAAATGTCGCACTGAAATTATTTCGAACATAGGTGTATGTATATGTGTAAACAGATCCGAATGGGTATATTTCAGTGTTTTCCCCCTTCGTAATTGTAATATTGTGTTTTTTATTTTAATTTATTGTATGTAACTTTTTAAAGACAAGTACAAACTTAGATCTATGACAACCGAAGTCATCAGCTTGTATACTGTGTTATTTTACTATGATTTTACCCTAATAACACAGTAGGGAGGCAAAAATATCACGGCCAAATACGAAAACTTAATTTTGGCCTCTAGATTACGATGGCGTTTTCAGAAAATCCGTATCACGTCAAAATTTTGAGATATTTAGGGGGGAAGTTTTAGAATTCTGAAAGTGAATTTTTCGTCGTTTAAAACACTGTGCTCAGGTTTTGAATTGTTTTCTGGGCAAAGGTTTTGATAACTGCTCTTACTTAACTGGGATCTTTTAAATTCAATGGTGTCCTCCGTTTTTCCAGATTGCCTCTAGTTTTCGAGTTAACGGTGCTTGAAAATCTGCTTAAATTTTAGGTTTTTTGTTAATAATTACCTCAGTTTTAAAGTTATTTTACTAAACTTTTACACGTGACTGTATTTTGATATTACCTTAGCTATTTCTGAAAATCATGGAAATCGGTTCACTATAACATATAGCTCCCATACAACTGATTGTTCAGATATGTGGTTTCGCGTTACAACTCATATTTTATTTCGTAATATTTTTTTATAATAGTAGTTTATACACTGCTTGGACCTGAATTTGGGTTCTTTTCAATCCCACTCTGGCATATTTTTGCAGTCTCTGTTGTACGAATGGCAGTCTATACCGCGTCTAATTCACATAAGTTAAGAACCAAAAAACACAAACTGAAAATCTACGCGCGCGATTACTGTCATATTAATTGATAAAAAACATCGAAAATTTTGCGAAAAACTTTTATTCATCATATCATTGTCTTCGGAAACTCCTAAAGATGAAAAAAATTAAAAAGCTTTGCAATAAATTAAACAAGTTTTGTTTCGTTTGTGGTAAATTCGTTTTGAAATCAGACTAGCGTAAATTAGTCTCAAATAAAAATGCACTAGCATGCTATAAATGGTACTTTTTGCAATCTGAACCTGCACAAAATAAATAAACTCCCGAATTCACATGTATTTCGTGCATTAGTGTGATGAATTTTTGATGGACAAAAAAACGATTTTCGTTACGATTCGGTTTACCAATGATTTGGACAAGTCCCGGAAAACACGAAGTTGAAAATTGTTATGCATGCACCAACAATACATTTGGTTTCAATCGAAAANAACTCCCGAATTCACATGTATTTCGTGCATTAGTGTGATGAATTTTTGATGGACAAAAAAACGATTTTCGTTACGATTCGGTTTACCAATGATTTGGACAAATCCCGGAAAACACGAAGCTGAAAATTGTTATGCATGCACCAACAATACATTTGGTTTCAATCGAAAAAGTAAGTAAATTTAAATAAAACCATGAAATTATGTATAGTTTGCCCTCACCTTAATCGCTGAGTGTATGAAATAGGTAAAAGTTTCTGTATGTTTGGAAGGTACCACGCCTAAGTATAACCAACCGTGGAAAGTCTGCAGCAGATGTCCAAATTAAAAAAAAAATGGTGCAGCACTTTTTTAGTTTTTGTCCGCCGAACACACAAACTTAACATTTGTATATCGATGGCTGAGTGGAAGATCTACCTATCTCGGCAGCCAGTTCGAAAACGCCCTATCTCCGAAAACTTTTCAACAACGCCCTACTTCAGAATTTGATTGAAGAAAGCACTATTTCAGAATTTTATTGAAAACATCCTATCTCAGAATTTTGCTGAAGAACGCCCTATCTTAAAATACATTGAAAATGTGCTGAGATAGGGCGTTTTTAAATCGGCAGCTGAGATAGGTCGATCTTCCACTCAGCCATCGATATACGCATATACTTATAAATATTTAATTCAATATATCGGTTTTGTGTCATCTACAAAGGTGTACCGAGCGCTCATTTACCTGTTGCACATAGTGATGCATTACAAGTTCCAAATCATCCATCCGAACTCGAAACTGTCTATGATTGNTAGGTCGATCTTCCACTCAGCCATCGATATACGCATATACTTATAAATATTTAATTCAATATATCGGTTTTGTGTCATCTACAAAGGTGTACCGAGCGCTCATTTACCTGTTGCACATAGTGATGCATTACAAGTTCCAAATCATCCATCCGAACTCGAAACTGTCTATTATTGCAAAGTCTATGGCAACGCCATTACCACTTGATGATGGATCTGATTACATTCCGATTGGACACAATTTACCGTCTTTCATATCCCAAGAACACCTAAACAGCATGGTGCGTAAATTAAATCTCTCCTATAACAACGCAATGATTTTGGCATCAGAAGTGAAAAGCGTGAATGTTTTAGCACCAGGAGTAAACAAACATAGACAAGATCCGTTTATGCCAAATTTCAAGTTATCGGAAGATGGCACTCAGGCTTATTGCATTGGTGTTGCAGGTTTGATGAATGGAATGGGAATTACTGACTATAAACCCGAACAATGGCGTCTCTTTATTGACGCATCAAAGCGAAGTTTCAAAGCAGTCTTTCTCTATCGCCATAGTAGCAAGAAACCCGTTCCCATCTTGTATGCGGTTGGAATAAAGGAATCATACGAAACAATGCAATTAATCTTAGATTGCATCAAGTACGAAGAGCACAGATGGCGCTTGCACTGTGATTTTAAAGTTCTCTCACTACTATCAGACATGCAAACGGGCTACACTAAATACTGTTGTTTGTTCTGTCATTGGGATAGTAGGGCCAAATGCAATCACTATACCAAATGTGATTGGCCAAAAAGAAAGGAACAATCGATTAGTCAATTCAATATAGTTCATGAGCCCTTAATAGCGCTAAATAAAATCATGCTTCCCGATTTACATATCAAACTTGGTGTTGTTAAGAATTACATCAAACAGTTGGTTAGAGTCAACGAAACTGCATTCCTATATTTGAAAAACAATGCCTTTCCAAAACTTTCCGATGAAAAAAACCGCTAAGGTAGTTTATTGATTGTATATGAGTGAAAATCTCTCAAGTGGTTGTAAACCGAAAATATCTTGACCCTCCAAATTTGGGTGGCCCATTTGAGAGATTTTCGGTCATATATTTTATTATATCTCTCTCTTGCTTTAAAACCCCTATAATTTTTTATTTCAGGTGTGCTTAATGGGCCGAACATCAGAAGATTAATGAAGGATCAAGGCTTCTTGGAAACTCTTGATGGCACAGCAGCCGTTGCATGATATGCAGTTCCGGCTTTAATTAAACACGTTCTGTGTAAAAATCGTTCACCCGAATATACTATTTTTATTGCGAACTTGATGGAATCTTTTGACGCCTTTGATGTGCACATGTCGCTTAAAATCCACATGCTACACAGTCACTTTGACTTTTACGAGCAACAGCTTTTAACAGAAACCGACGAGGTAGGAGAGAGATTTCACCAATCCATTATGTGTTTTGAGGACCGTTCGCTGGAAAACGATTGAATTCAATGTTGGCGGACTTTTGCTGGTCGATCGCAGGAGGCAAAGGATATTAAAAAATCATTCGAGCAATAGAAACTAGCAAAATATGCCAAAACGGGATTGAAGAGAACCCAAATTTAGGTCCAAATAGTATATAAACTAANCAATCAGTTGTATGGGAGCTATATGTTATAGTGAACCGATTTCCATGTTTTCAGAAATAGAAATATCAAAAAACCTAAAATTTAAGGAGATTTTCAAGCACCGTTATCTCGAAAACTAGAAGTAATCTGGAAAACGGGGGACGCCATTGGATTTTAAAGATCCCAATTAAGTAAGATCAGTTATCAAAACCTTTGTCCAGAAAAAAATTAAAAACCTGAGCACAGTGTTTTAAACGACGAAAAATTCACTTTCAGAACTCTAAAACCTCCCCCCTAAATATCTCAAAATTTTGACGTGATACGGATTTTCTGAAACCGCCATCGTAATCTAGAGGCCAAAATTAAGTTTACGTGTTTGGCCGTTTAGCTGTGATATTTCAAAACCTTAAAATTTACCTACAGTGTAATTGAGTGAAGTACATTAAAAATACTATTTATAAAAATACATATGTGGTTCTTAAAAAAGCTCAAAAGAAAGCAATTTCAATTTTGTGGCACTTTCATCTCCTTTTTGGCACTATTTTTGCAGACCATTAGGCGCATTTCTAAATTTGGAATTCCATCCCTGGTTTGAGTTTTGAACATGACACACTTAAAGGCGAGTTCCTATCAGATGGTAGCGGACACTTACAAAATATACCTTGAAATCAGCTGCCCCTTATTTGCAGCATAGCAAATCGTCTACTACCCTATTATGCAGTAGTCATACGAAACTCCGTATAGATTCCCAAATAATCCTAATTCAGGAACAATGGGTATGCCGCGGGCGTACCTGTGGACTTGGAGGGATTTCCTGGGGTAACATCCTTCAATTTAGAAGGACAGTAAGGCCAAATGCACGATGCTTAGAGAGTCTTCTCCCAAGATGTCGTTGCGATAAAAATTGGGTACTGAAAGACGGGAAACGCGCCGAGGCCATCGTAGTCTCCGCTTACCTGTCATACGATTCTATAGTCCCCGTCCCCCTCATTCTAGGGAGATTATGGACATCGTGCAGTATGCCGAGTCAAATGGTAAGGGCCTAATAGTGGGTTGTGACGCAAACTCACAAAACACTATATGGGGTAGCACGAAATGAAACTTCCGTGGGAACAAGCTATTAGACTACATCCTGTCCTCTGAATTGGTAATACAGAATGTGAGTAACAAACCTACTTTTGTCACCAGCAGAAGACAAGAAGTGATAGATCTAACCTTAACCAATGGAGTTATGGCCGATCATATCAAAAGATGGTTGGTCTTAGATGACGAATCTCTATCAGATCTTCGATTCATCGAGTTTCGGCTAGGAACTGACACTTGTCAAGTGCCAGAAGGTCGGAATCCTCGAAAGGCGGACAGGGAAAAGTTTAGGTTGCTCCTTGAAATGAGAATACGAAATCTACTTTGATTGGTTGTTTTGAGGAAGTATGTCCGCTAAGAACAATAGGCTGGGAAAAGCGGTCCCATGGTAAAACGCTGAACTCACCAAACTTCGAAAAAGGTTTAGGAGACTTCTGAATAGGGCTTTAAAAACCCGAAAAGGGGAGGACTGGTCCGGATATCATATCATGCAGAAGGAATATAAGAGGCAAATTCGCAAGTCAAAATTAAGCTCTTATAAAGACTTCTGCGGTAATATCGACAACATTAAAGAGTCTGCCAGGCTGTGTAAGGTACTTCAACAGGAACTGACGGTTAGGCTTGATTCTCTCGAAAAATCTGATGGAACTTATACCACGGCACTGCTAGAGACATACAAAACTCTCCTGGAAACTCACTTTCCGGGTAGTAGGATAATTGCTGACGCAGGTAGAGATATTGTGGAGGGTAGAGCGTCGGGAAGAGCCACCAGACTACTAAACTGGTACATAGCATCACGGGTCGTGACTGAGGAGTCAGTGAGGTCTTAGCCTCTTTTGACGATTTTAAGTCACCGGGACCAGATGGTGTGTATCCGAAAATGTTAAAGAGTGGGGGAGACAGGCTTATAAGGTCTTCAAATAGGGTTTTTAGGGCCTGTCTTGCATTTGGCCACGTTCCCACTCTTTGGAGAAAAGTCAGGGTAGTCTTCATTCCCAAACTAGGAAAGGATGACTATGCGCTGGCAAAAAGCTTCAGGCCAATTAGCCTGACATCCTTCATGCTGAAAAGTCTGGAGCGCACGGTCGAGAAGTACATTAGATCAAAGGTTTTGGTGAACAGCCCCATTAGTGTTCATCAACATGCATACAAAAGCGGAGAATCCTGTGAATCAGCCCTACATGACCTTGTAACAAAGATCGAGGTGGGGCTGGAAGCAGGTGAGTACGCAATGATAGTCTTCGCTGATATTTAGGACGTTTGACAATGGTACTTTTGACTCTATGTGCTCTGCGGCTAGAAGACATGGTGTGAACGAAACCATCATAAGGTGGATTCACTTCTTGCTATCTAGGAGATTGCTAAGCGTGGGGGATGAAGATGCCCTTTGTACCATAGCAGAAGTTGGGAGAGGATGCCATCAGGGCGGGGTGCTCTCACCTCTCTTGTGGTGTTTGGTATTGGACTCCCTACTAAGGGAAATGCAAGACTTCGTTCACATCCAAGCTTACGCGGATGATGTCTGTGCACTGTCATCAGGTAAATATCTCATGGAGGTTTGTGTTAAGACACAGATAACCCTGAATAAGATTGATGGATGTCGCCCAGTGCAGGGTCTTGCTGTCAATCCCAGAAGAAAACCCTAGTCCTGTTTACGCGGAAAAGAAAATTGGAAGGTCTCAACCTTCCAGTGCTTAGGGGCGTAAACTTAAGCCTTTCCGTGGATGTGAAATAGGGGTAACTCTAGATATGAAGCTGACATGGAAAACTCGCGTTGAGCTGAAGGTAAATCGAGCGCTGAAAGTTTTCGGACAGTGTCGAAGAGTCTTTAGGAAGACCTGGGGTCTGAGACCGGCTGTGGTATTTTGGAAATTTCATAGCTTTAGTCAGGCCAATCGTCACGTATTCTGCTGTAGTATGGTGGCGCAGAATCATGATCAAAACCACGGCTTCTGTGCTAAACAGGCTACAAAGAAGTGTGTGTATAGGCATTATGGACGCTATGAGTACAATGTCAGGACCGGCTCTTAATGCTCTGTTGAATTTGTCGCCTCTGGATTTAGCGATCCAAGTGGTGTGTGGCACGACGATCGGAGCTCTGGGCACAAAGAGTTGTTCGGAAGGTGTCAGAGAAATATCCTTTGTTTTTGGCACCAAATGACAAAGTCATACCTTGAGTCTCCTTTGGTAGAAAGTACGTCGTTAGATTTCTTGCAAGGGAACAATGGGGAGATCCAGACACTCTCTTGGGAAGCTCGGTGAAAACTTTCTATACTGACGGCTCAAAGACTGAAAACGGTACTGGAGCTGGATGGCATCTGGACGGAAACTTCAGATGCTTTACCGCTTTGGGTGCAATGACAACGGTCTTTCAATCGGAAGTATTTCCAATACTGAAAGTGGCAGACTGGATAACTGGCGACAGCCAAGCTGCTCTAAAGGCCCTGGAACCCGCTCGAACCTCTTAAAAGTTAGTCCAGGAATGTAAGTTGAGGCTGAACTCCATTACAAGATGGAATGAGCCTGAACTTGTGTGGGTACCAGGACACCACGGTGTTCAAGGTAACGAACTTGCTGATGAACTGGCGAACTGCGGTTCTCTGGAGCGCCCAATTGGACCGGAGCCAATTGTAGGGCCAAGCATAGCGGGAACGATCCGGTGCATCAAGGATCTCATAAGCAAAACTCATGAGAGTCGTTGGTGCACTATTGACACCTGCAAAACAACCAAGTGTTTCCTGAAAAGGCCTGCCAGGGTGGTAGCAAAATTTCTTCTCAGAAAAAGAAAGAGTGATCTACGAGCCCTGGTAGGACTGATTACGGGGCACATTTCATGGGGACGACATATGGTCACCATAGGCATCATCGACGATCCACTGTGTGCATCGTATCTGGAGGACGAGGATAGTACTGAACATTTTCTCTGCCGCTGTCCGGCCTTCGATAGACTCAGATGTAGGGTTGCCAGATTCTGAAATGGAGAAAGGAGTACATTTCTATTTTCGATAGAAAAAAAGCAGTACTAAACTTAAAAAAGGAGTACAATTTTTGTTTTAATTTTTTTGTGCAATTTATTGTTACAAATTACCATTATTTAGGTACAAACAAACACGGATATCATAGAAATATGTTTTAAAGCAACATAAATGTTAAAAATAAATAACTAAATTCTACTAAAGAATTCCAGGCTATTCCTGAATGTATGGCAATTTTTTTTAATTTATATTTAAAAATTTTTCTGATTTTTATACCCGAGCGCCCTGCACCTACCTGCCTTGCTACCATGCTTACACCTTTTCACTATCACACTTAACTTTACTTACTAAGTAGTGTTTGCCACAATATGAATAGCAACGTACAGGGCGTAAAATAATAACTGTCGCAAAGGTTTACCGAAAAATAAAAGAGTTCTTTAAAGATTTTGCAAAAAAAGTATTTTTTGCTAACTTTGTAAATAGTTTACTTTAATTTTATTAATTACTTTTAGAATTTTAATCCTTATTTCCATTTGCCAGCTTTGGAAGATAAATACATGCTTTTTTCAGGTGTAGTTTTTCTTAGATTTTGTATAAAAAAAGAAGAACTGTATAGGTATAGGGTTGGTCGAATGAATGGCCTCATAGTCACCAGTTCCGAGTCTTTTCGATTGCTGAGTATGAGGCCTTATGTTGGACAAAAGACGGAGTATAAAGGATCCAAATGGGGGAAATTAGCCTATGGTTACAGAAGATATGTAATAAAGTAACCGACGAAGACTTGCGTGCCGCTTGAGCTTTTCTGTCAAATTATTTACCGCTGGTAAGCGCAAATGAAGGTTAAAATTTAAAAACTTATTAATAAAATTTATGTAAAATCTGTGGATAATTACCAATAAACTCCTTTTTTCCCAAATTTTATAAAGTTCCCTTTTATTTTTCAATAAAACCTGTGCAAGAGTTATTATTTTACACCCTGTATATGATAAAATATTAATAGCTGGAAAAAGGAGTACAAAAGAAGTACAAAACTAAGAAAGGAGTACATTTCCAGATATTCTTTTTTTTTGGAGTACAAGGGAGTACATTACAATAAAAAGGAGTACGTTTACTCCCAAAAGCAGTACGTCTGGCAACCCTACTCAGATGGTACATTTTTGGGTCGGATGTACTGAGAATGTATGTCACATTCTCTTTCCCTCGACAAATTGCTAAAATTCATAAAGGAGTCTGGTAAGTTTGCAGAGGAGTAATGAATTCCCACCCCCACCTACATATCCTTTTCCTCTAAATCCTGTTTCTTGCCTTAAGTACAATGGGCAATACTGCCTGAGTGCTTTGAAAATTTGTTTTTGCTTTTTCCGGCCACCCAATTTCACTTTTGTGGCACTTTCATCTCCTTTTTGGCACTATTTTTGCAGACTATTAGGCAACATTTGAAATTTTGGAATTCCATCCCTAGTTTGAATTTTGAACATGACACAATTCAAGGCGAGTTCCTATTAGGTGGTAGCGGCAGCCTTCCCAGCGAGTTTGAGTTTTGAACATGATACAATTCAAGGCAAGTTCCTATAAGGTGGTAGCGGGCACTTAAAAAATATAACTTGAAATCAGCTGCTGCGGTAACACCACCTTGTATGAATTCGCCTTGATACAATTTTTCACAGGTGTTGCCTTTCAAGCGAGTTTTGCTTCACATCCAAATTTCTGCTCCCTTATTTCCATTTTGACGCTTCTCAGTGTTGATTCTTTTAGTTTTAGTTGGGTTTTTGTTTTCACCCAATTTAATTATTATAATTTTCCAAAACAAAAAAAAAAAACAACGATTGAATAAAGTCAGGTACAGGGATGCCAACTATAGTGAGCCTAATTCCACAAAATTCCTGAAAACATTCCTTTATTTTCAATGGTATTCCCCCAAAATATCTTCTACTATTTAAGGCACTCCATTCTCATAGGAAAAAACATTAATAATTATGAGATAACAGGGACAGTATTTTTTAATAATTTATAAAANTTTTAATAGGAAAAAAAATTAATAATTATGAGATAACAGGGACAGTATTTTTTAATAATTTATAAAACTAATACTTCTGAGTATATTTCATAACGCATATCTATCATATACATATGCATGTATGCATATCGGGCATAGAAAGACTTTTCCTTAGGATCGTGTATTTCCCAATGAAATTTTTGTAATTTTCTGCAAGTCGGACTAAAATCAAGAGAGGTTTTATTTTTAAATAATTTTTTTGTGGTAAAATTGCCTCAAAGTGAGAAATGTCAAATATAAACGTGAGCATGAGGCTATTACGTTATATTTTAAACCCGTCACACCGTAATCTCATTATTTGTTATTTCAAGTTGTAATTTATTTTTAATAGGAATGTTCTAATAAAAGTCGTTTGTGTATCGCATTCCCCATAAATTTAAATCCGAGAAATTCAAATTATACCAAAATCGTGGAATTTTCGTCCGGTTGGCATCATTGGTCAAATATAAGCATTTTGAAATTCTTTACTAAACAAGTGTATATTCTCGGTTTTGGAAATTTAATTTTTCCCTTACTTTAAACTTTTTAGTGTTAGTAGCAACACCGGTTGGCATCATTGGTCAAATATAAGCATTTTGAAATTCTTTACTAAACAAGTGTATATTCTCGGTTTTGGAAATTTAATTTTTCCCTTACTTTAAACTTTTTAGTGTTAGTAGCAACACCGGCGGATTTTCCTTAAGGCCCAGTAGACTTGCGGCTAGGACGGCCAATATAGCAAAAAAATACACTGATTGTAACAAGAGACGCACGACCAGGGTTGCCACTTTGGTAAATTGTTACCAAAATTGGTAGAAAAAATTTGGGTTGGTAAAAAGGTAAATTTTTTCTCATTTTGGTAGATTTTTGATGAACTTTCCGTTCTCGATTTATTTTTCGTAGTTATCTTTAAATATATTATAAATTTCTTTGCATACTTTTTATATAATTACATACGTATAAATGTATATCGATATAAGGCGAACATATCGCGCTCCATTCAAATTTAATTTTACTGGAATCCCGAGGAGCTTTTGATTGCCTAAATATTTTAAATGATTATTTAAATATAAAGAAAAAATTTACAGGTTTGTAATTACGCACCATGATTGTTCGCAACAAGAATTAAATCAACGCCATTTTTTATCAATGGATAAAAAATAAAAAAAAAAAACAAGTAAGAGCAGCGCTGTCTTCGGCTATGCCGAAGGCTTCATACCTTTCATGAACATCTGCAAATTTTAGTTTGACAGATTACTGATTTTGAATACATCTGCATACATC
>NW_016157263.1:230524-239769 GCF_001687245.7 Rhagoletis zephyria | reverse complement strand
GCATACATCGATAGAGGAGTTACATACTTATATAAAAAATCGCATCTAAACAATCAGAGGTATGGAAGATATACTTTATATGGCACCAATCTAAGTGATTTTCACTGCTATGTGATCGGTATGTAAACCGGTAACACAATTTATTGGATTTAGTTTCCTACATAAAGGAGATATATCGCAAAAACTGGTATATGAACAATCAGTGCTATAGGAGATAAAGCTTATACAGCATAGATTTTGACGATTTTCTCAGTAGACTTTGTATTATTATTTATAAAATATCTTACGAAATTTATCGGTTTTAGCGGTTCAAATAAAGGAGTTTTACAGTAAAATCCCATATCTGAACAATCAGATGTATGGAATATATATGTTGTAGTCACCCGATCCTTGTTATTCACTGTAAGTATTCTGTTAATAATGAGTGAAAATGGTGCGAAATTTCATGTTCCTAGCTGCATAAATGGAGGAGTTATGATAAAAGACCTCATATCTGAACAATCAGTTGTATAGGGGCTGCAGGCTATAGTGACCCGATCTTCGTTATTTTCACTGTAAGTCTTCTGCTGATAATGAGTGACCACAGTGCAAAATTTCATGTGCCTAGCTACATAAATGGATGAATTATAACGAAAAATCTCCATATCTGAACAATCAGTTGTATGGGGGCTATAGGTTATAGTTATCCGATCTTTTTAATTTTCACTGTAAGTTTTCTGTTGATAATTATTGAAAACAGTGCGGAATTTCCTGTTCCCAGCTATATAAATGGAGGAGTTATAACGAAAAATTTTATATCTGAACAATCAGTTGTATGGGAGCTATAGGTTGTAGTGAACCGATCTTTGTAATTTTCACCGTAAGCATTCTGTTGATAATGGGTGCAAGTGCTGCAAAATTTCATGTTCGTAGCTGCATAAATGGAGAAGTTATAACGAAAAATCGCATATCTGAACAATCAGTTGTATGGGAGCTATATGTTAAAGTGGTCCGATTCTTCCGGTTCCGACAAATGATTAATACATTATAAAAATACACCCACCTACCAAATTTGATCCGGATATCTCTAAAACTGAGAGACTAGATTGCATACAAATAGACAGACAGACGGACAGGCGGACAGATGGACATGGATAAATCAACTCAGCTCGACGATCTGATCATATAAGTATACATTTTAATGGGTCTATCTCTTCTTATTCTGGTACTTACAAACATCGGACCAAAGTTATAATACCATTTCATGCTCATGAAAGGTATAATAAATGGCGCATATTCATAGTCATATTTAGTACTCCACTAAGTCGAAACTATTCTAAGTCACAACTAAAGCTATTCATAGTCGCCTTAGTTTCGACTTTTCTGGCAAAGTACCAACTTAAAATTTCGTTTCGGCTGCAGCTGCAACTAAGTCGTAACTAGGAGGAAGTATTTTATCAAATTAAGGGAAAACAGACGAAATATGTAAAAATTAAGTTGATAGAGCGTGATTTTGATAATATTGAATAATCTCCAATTAAAATTTACAAGGATCGATCGATTTTAATCGGAAGATGAAATTAAATGCATATTACAATTCGAATAAAGCTACATCACAATTTTATAATTGGAATAATTTAGATAAATTCTCAAATAATAAGTCAGTTTCACGCTAGTTCTTTTAAAGTTAATTTGTGCATAACATTTAGATATCTACTATTTGTATGTTTCACAGCATGCTTTCGATAAACATCGACTTCACATCACTGCGGTTGTTCTGGCTATTTCACACAATTAACAAGAAAATGATAACTTATTCTTTTGCATAATCATGCAATGAAAATAAAAATTACATAAACGGATGATCAAACTTGACATTATTTAATAAAAATGTAATTTTTCGAAAATATCGTAAAGAAAAATCGATACATTTTCACACCCGTTTTGCTATATCGTAAACTAAGTCGAAACTACTTAGTAGAAGTCTGAAATGCGACTATGAATAGAGGTAAATTTTAAGTTGGTACTTAAATTTAAGTTGCAACTTTGTTAGTTTCGACTTAGGCCGTGGTTATGCCACCAATTTTAACTGGCAATCAAAAGAAAAAAATTTTGGTGATTGGTGAGAAGTGGTTACGCTCTGTTTGCTGATTGGCGAGCACAGGGTTGCTTCTTAAGAAATGCCTTTTTCCATTTCTTACAATTTCGCACACAATGGCAGCACTGAAGTAAAAATGCAACTAAAAATGCATCAAAATTGAAGTCGGAAAATGAAAAATGGAAGAACAACTTAATATTTTTTCTTTCTTTAATATTTAGTTTTTATAATAATATTTTTTTAATATCTATTTTATAATAATAATAAATAAATATTTTTTACTATTCTAGTATTTAATACTAATACTTTTTCGGAAAATAGCGTATTGCCACCCTGAAAAATTGGCGTGTTGGCTGTTCGGTTCACCCAGCAAATCGTGCTGGCTGTTCGATTTCGAAAATTCTCTCGCTCCGTGCTGTGCACAACAACAATTGCACGGTGATTGCCAATCGAAATTGATGGCGTAACCACGGCCTTAGTTGCTGGACTATGAATACGCGCCAATGAGAATTTTAAGCAGCACATTTTTGGCTATACTCAAATAGTATTTGCTTTAAAACTCCATACCTCAAATTGTTCTAAAAATTCTGAGTAGAAAATTCGAAATTTAGACGAAAATTTTTGGAATTTTTCTATATGTATGTATATAGTTTGAATCCTCGATTTTTATGGATTTAGTTAAGGCAACAAAAAATTTTTACTCGAAAAATATTGCGAATATTAAAAAAAAATCACTTTTTTGAGTCACTGTATTTGTCTATAATAACTCGAGTTGAAGTTTTTCAAATAATAAAGTTTCATTGTTGCCTTTAGTTTCATCACTTCCGCTTTTGGTTGAAGGAAACGAGAATATGCCAATAATACGACCCAAATACCGTATAACTAGTTAAATAAAAAGTTCTTAAAAACAATTTTAATTCTTATTGAAATAACTAAAAATAAAAAATAAAAAAACTATAGTTTTAATTAAAATAAATAAAAAATTAATAAAACTATAGTTTTTATTAAAATAATTATACAAAAGTTTTTGGTAGATATTTCCCACATTTGGTAGATTTTTTTCAAGTCGATGGTAAATATTTTTTTCGTCAGTGGCAACCCTGCGCACGACCCAAAGTAAATGCCCGTGAGCTCAGTATAGCGACACTTAACTTAAAAGCTATATGGCTGTAAAAACACCCAGTTCTAAGAAAATTTATAAATAAATAAAATAATAAAAACTAAAAATAATAACTGTTTGGCAATGGCTCGAATCGAACCTGGGTCCTACGGAATTGTAGTACGCAGCTCTCACCACTCGTCGACAAGACGACAAATACATTTTCAATTTCAGTCTCAAATAAAAGTAAAATTTGGGAAAAAGCCGATGATGGCCGATGAATTGAGCGATGGCCGGTTTTACCTTATTAGTATTTTTATCATTGTCACAACTGAAGAAAAAATTTTTTTTGAGAATATGCATCACTGTTTTTTGTTTTGTTTTTGAAGTTAACTGAATCATCAGCGAAGTGCCATGCATACATGCTTACATCATATCTAACCTAGATCCAAAGTTCGATCTACTAAAAAAAAACGCATTTTCAGAAAACGTTAAAAACTGATTACCGCATCCCTATGCGCTGCAGGAGTTTTCTTTCCCCATCAGTACTTTTCAAATGTATACAGAAAAAAAGTTTTAAGGATATTGTGCTTTAATCCTTTATTGGGGCTGAAATTTGAATTTTTTGCATTATCTCTCTATTGTTTCAGAAATGTGTTTATATTTTTTAGTTACTTCGAGTTGAACCTCTTTTGGTGAATTTTTAGTTGATTTTCTTTTAAAGAGTCAATATAAATTTAAGCTTAGCAACATTTTCAGTTCAATTAAAACAATCCCACCCATAGAGCTGTCTAACTATGATCAACTCCACACAGGCTAATACATTTGAAAAAAAAACACCGAGACAACACCAGTACACAAGTCAAAAAATAGATTTATTATCAATAGGGAACGGATTTTTAGGACCTAAAAACCTATAAAAACGTCAAAATCAAATAACGAAATAGGCAAAATAAAATAGCGAGATAGGCAGGAAAAGGCACTAGAAATCGCAAAAAGGCAAACGAAGGCACTAAAAAAAAATCCGTTAAATAATCAACGTATACATTTATTTTAGAAATGTTTATTTTACAAGTGAAAAGAGAAAAACTAAGAACTAGTTTCATTGTACGAAAAATTTGTACTTTGAATCTTTGATTATTTTCTCTTTCCTAGTTTTTAAATCACAAAACGTTTAATCTCTATAGTTGTAGTAACATTGAACCACACGATGCATTTCGAAGTTTTCTGGCAATATTTTTATTCGACTTTCGCAAAGAAAAGCCTTGAATATACTAAACGTGCGTTGACGTCAGTTGATACAAGTGGCTCCAAATTTAAATAAGGAACATTTAAAACTTTCATATTATCATAAATAAGGGACTCTTCCTTGCCCTTTACAATTGAAAGTTAGAAAAGGCAAAAATTCAATAGCGGCGAACGCAGAGGGGGTTAGGGGTTAAACCTTACCCAAACCGATCGTAAAAATTTATTTCTCGTACAAGAAGATTGCGGATGATTACTTATTATCATATGACTGGTTCGAACACTGCAAGAGAATGCCTAATTTTTAATAGTTTGATAAATATTTTAGTAAGTGAACAAATTTTTGTACATAACGGTATACGAAAAAAATATGATTGCAGGACCTGTGTTCAAGCCTAGTTTCCGACCAACACCAAAAACTAAAATAAACAAATGTATTTCTGCCATGAAAAACAGCTTCTCATAAAAATACAATCGCCGTTCGGAGTAGAGGTATACGTNTTAAAAGGAGGTAAGTGAAAATTCCCAGTCTATTGTTCCATATACATTAGAGGTATACGCCGTCGAGCCACGCCGCCGCCGCCGCCGTTTTATGCCATTACTCACGCGCCGCCGCCGAGCTACGAAAATATCGGCGCAGCGGCGGCGTTCGGCGCCTAAGGAATTTTGTACAAAATTTTCATGTTGTATGCACATTGAAATACATCGTTTGAAGGAACTACATAAATACTACTGGTATAAAAACACTATTTTACGAAATAAAAATTACATATTTAAAAAGAGTTTTTTTGCATATTTTGGGCCACTGAACATTTCAAAAAAAGCGTATCTCAGAAAAAACATAGGTAACACGTTTTTCGATCGAAAGCGTTTATTACAGTTAACTTAGGGACGAACACTGGTAATCTGACGATTTTTTCCGCAGTAGAAAATTTTTTTTCAATACTACAACAATACTACTTTTTTATATACTACATCAACAAGAAAGTTATAACACATCAAAAACTTTAACGCCAATATCTCAGAAAGCAGTTTTAACAGAAGCGCCGTTATTGCATCTAAGTCTTAAATTATTGGAGATAAAACAAAGACTAGTGGATTTTCCTGTGTGTGTTTTTTTAAATATTTTAAACAGAATTTTATTAAAAAGCAAACACTTTTTTTGCTAATTTTCACATTTGTAAGTTACTTTATNTTTTTTAAATATTTTAAACAGAATTTTATTAAAAAGCAAACACTTTTTTTTGCTAATTTTCACATTTGTAAGTTACTTTATTCTGGGGTCCCACACACGTATACAAGAACTAGGTGGCTGTGTGAAAATTACGTTAGTATTCCTAAGTGATGGGCAAACCCCGCTTCCGCGCATCGCAATATTTTCTACACAGAGTTTAAGTCCCCCTTTTTGGTAAAAATTACTATTATTTTGCATTATATCTGTTCTTCTTAGAAAAATTTGGCGCTTATTATATTAGTGAAAATTTTAACCATTTATAAGCCATTTTTGGGGGTGGGTGGGTCAAAAAGGCCCGTTCTGGTGGGAGTTGATGGGTTAAACTTTTGGAAAAAAGTAGGCCAACCTTATTTTCAATATATAACCCGCAAAAAATCGTAAGAACTCCGTAATTAAACATAACGGTTGATAAGCTTATTGCAAAAAATTATTGATAGCGACATAATTACCCCAATAACTTAACCTTTAATTTTTTTTATTTCTTTAAATTGAAATAGAACATACGGATTTGTAGAGTACATAGAGATGTATGTATATTAGGATGCCCATCGAAAATCGTTTAGTACTACATATTTTCAAATTGTGGAAATGATCGGTGGTCAAAATTTAAAAAATTCTTAAATTCAAGCAAAAATAGTCATTCAAAATATCATGAATCTAGAAAATCGTATTTTCTGACCTAAATCGACAGGCCGTGACCTCTAAATGGCCTTTAAAAAATCTATAAATATAGGCAATAATATTTCTCATAAAAACGAATAAAATTAAGGGCTAGGGTCTTTAAATTTTCAAAAAAAGCATTTTCGATGGGAAACCTAATGTATGTATATACTATATAGATACGGTGACCATCCGTTCTGTTTTTTGCAAGACCGTACTGTTATTTGAAGGTCTGTCCTGCGTACTTTTTCAAAACAAAAAACCCCCAAAATGTACAGATTTTTTCCAAGTGTCCTGCCTTTGTCCCGCATTTTCTTCGATATTTTAAAATTAACTTTTCCTGGTTTCGAAGGTTCAACTAGTCAATGCGTTCTAAATATTGTACGGTTATGGACATTGGATGACGAGAAATTGAAGACCAGCATCAAATATATCGATAACACTGTTCTACAAATTTTGTGGTAATCGCTTAAGAAAAAAAGTATTTTCCAAGCCAATTTTCCTTTCAGACAAGCGTTTTCGTAATTTTTTCGAAAAACGTGTTTTTGGTACATTTCGAACCTATTCGTCAATATCTCATAAAAAAATTATCCAATCAACATAAGCGACCTGCAGTCCTCTTACAAAAATATATGAGTAGTCCACTTGCAAACAGCGTTATGTGATTTTATAATCATAAGCCATAAATTAAAAAAAATCTGCGTACACCCTTGTTTTTTTTTTAATATTCACAATAAGATTGCTCACACGTGCCTGGTCATCAGGGTATCAACGACAAAACCTGATAACCAGGCAAGCGTGAATAACCTCAATGTTTTCCATGCTGGTTCATGCTACAAAGAAAACCATATAAATCAAAATTTTTCTTACTGTATATAAAATTAAAAAAATATTTTACGAATTTTCATCAAAATTTTAAACTTTTTACTTAGATAAAAAAAAACTTGCATGCACTTTTATAGCCTATTCAATTTTAGTATAAGAATGTACAAATTTTATGTGTGGAGAAAAATGCTTAGAGCCATCAGCAAAAAAAAACACTAAAAATCAACGGAATTTCTTAGCTACTGTAAATTTGTACACTGGTATACTAAAACTAAATGGCCTATAAAACTGCATAGCTACTTCAAATTTTTACATCGTACTAAAATTGAATAGGCCAATTCCTGTTCTGTGAAAAGGTGAAGTGAAAACATTTTTCCTCACTTTACTTAAAATTAAGATTGTGTTTCGAGAATCGCTTAAAAAGCTATATTGAAATGATAAATTGAACAAACTAAATTTTCTACGAAATTGAAGTTTACATTTTCACTTAACAGGTTCATAAAAACAGAATTGGCCCCCAGAATTTTTTCTTTTTAATAAGAGTGAAAAGTTTAAACGGTGGCGAGGAGTTGATAAGGTAGGTGCATGCATCAACTCTTATGCAGAATATGGTCAGATGAACGCTTGCCCGACGACTGGAATTTAAGTGTGCTCTTCCCAATCCACAAGTAAGGCGATCCCGCCATTCGCGCCAACTACCGCGGAATCAGCCTTCTAAGCATAGGTTATAAGGTCTTATCGAGTGTATTGTACGATAGACTGAAGCCCACTGTCAACGAACTGATTGGACCTTATCAGTGTGGCTTTAGGCCTGGCAAATCCAGCATAGATCAGGTATTCACAATACGCCAAATCTTGGAAAAGACCAGCGAGAATAGGATCGACACACACCATCTATTTGTCGATTTCAAAGCCGCTTTCGACAACACGAAGACAACTTGTCTTTATGCCGCGATGTCTGAATTTGGTATCTCCTCGGAACTAATACGACTGTGTAAAATGACGTTGAGCAATACCACCAGCTCCGTCAGAATAGGGAAGGACCTCTCCGAGCCATTTCATACCAAACCAGGTTTCAGACAAGGTGACTTCCTCTCGTGTGATTTCTTTAATCTGATGTTGGAGAAGATAATAAGAGCCGAAGAACTGAACCGCCCAGGCACAATACTTTACAAGAGCGTATAATTGATGGCCTATGCCGACGACATCGATATTATCGGTAAAAACCTACGGCTACGGGCTACGTCTGCTCTGCCTTCTCGGCTCTGCTGGTGAACGAGGACAAAACGAAATATATTCTGTCATCACACAAACAGTCAGAGCATACGCGTTTTGGCACCCACGTCACTGTTGACAGTTACAAGTTTGTAAAAGTAGACGCCTTCGTTTATTTGGGAACCAGCATTAATACTAATAATAATGTCAGCCTTGATATCCAACGGAGAATCACTCTTACCAACAAGTGTTACTTTGGACTGAGTAGGCAATTGAGAAGTAAAGTCATCTCTCGTCGTACAAAGATCACTCTCTATAAGCCACTTATTATGCCTGTGCAGGTGTATGGCGCGGAGGCATGGACATGAAAACATCTGATGAAGCGGCTCTTGGAGTTTTCGAGAGAAATATTCTGCGAAAGATTTACGGACCTTTTGCGCGGTGGCGATGGTGAATACCGCAGACGATTTAACGATGAGCTGTATGAGCTTTACAACGATATAGACATAGTGCAACGAATTAAAATTCAGCAGCTCCCCTGGCTTGGTCATATCGTTCGAATGGACAGAAACGCTCCTGCTCTGAAAGTATTCAACGCGAGGCCGCGATGCTGGTAACAGAGGAAGAGGAAGGCCTCCTCTGCGTTGGAAAGACCAGGTGGAGAAGGACTTGGCTTCACTTGGCATTTCCAATTGGCGTCAGTTAGCACAAAAGAGAAATGACTGGCGTGTTGTTTTGGACTCGGCCAAAATCGCTTAGGCGGTTACAGCGCCAATAAAGAAGAAGAACAAGAAAAGTTTAAAGTGTTGATGAAAATTCGTTAAATTTTCTTTAATTTTGTATACAGTTTAAAACTCATATGAGTTGTACATATATCCATATTTTGGTAA
>NW_016157263.1:217567-223246 GCF_001687245.7 Rhagoletis zephyria | reverse complement strand
AAAAATATAAAAAAAAATTACAGAATGTACGCAGATACAATGGAGCGAGTTTATGTTTGTTTATTAGTCAGACCAAAATAAAAAATAAGACATGCATACCGTCGAATTCAGCTAAAGTATTATAATGCAGGAATCATTGCGTATACTCCAATATTAGTTACAAAGTATTACATATCAGGTCGATTCATGTTTTTGTAGAGCTGGGTCCACTTCATACATAGTACATACCTCTCATTTACTGCAAGATTCGCAAAGCTCAAAAATGGAAATTTTCGGGAGTCGCATTTAATTTTTTCAATTTACTTATAAAGTACAGATAATGGAGATAATTTTTTTCTTCTCACGCAGAAACTACACACAATGAAACATGATATAACGAGTAATTCTCCACAATCTTCCAAATTTTCCATTTTCGAGTTGGTACAGTCTTTTAGCGAATAAGTGACAAGCTATGGATACATAGCTCATAATCTTTAGTTATAGTAGTATACGTAACATTTCCCTCAGACAAAAAATATATTGTATTTTCTCCTTTTTTCATGTACCTATGCACAACGATCTCTTGCACATGTATACATCCATACATATGTATAAATGAATCAATGCGTAAACTCGCATTCCTCTTTCCCCTCACGCGCAACATGAATTACATACAATAAAAAACTTACATAACCACATTCGCATAAACCGATTATGAAGACCCCCTGTATGTATCCAAACATCTAGTTTACCAAGTGTTTCCAGTGAACCGATACCCAACATCGATCAGCTTTACTCTCCGAAATTTCCGCTGGAAATAGTAAGGGAATTCGTAATGGAGGCATTAAAGGAAGCGGTTGAAGTAAATCAGGTGCACAATCGAGATCCTATTGGGTGGACTAACGAAAACTTATTTCTGTAAGTACTTGGAATCCGAGAATTTTAAGCTAAAAGTATTAAAATATTTATCTGTTCTTTACAGTCCTCTTATTAAGCTTACAGATCGTTTACTATTAGTTGGTGTACTAACAGATGAAGATGTACAGAAATTACTGATAATGATTGATCCGGAAACATGGGATAATACGTTCGAAAAAGGTTTGAACTACGTAGTAATTAACAATATTATTAGTAGGATATTTATTCCATTAAAGAAGTGGTAAGGTCGGTGACCTGCAATAATGTCATTGGAATTTGTGTCAGTTGACATAAATTCACTTTTGTACCGAAATTGATGTCAATAATATTAGCACAAAGTCCAAAAGTAAGTTTATGTCAATTGACATTAAGTCATCTGGGAATTGATTCACACCCTAGGTTGGGTTAGGTTAAACTGGTAGCTCTTCAAAGAGTTCACTCGGAGGCTGCGAAAGTCCATTGTGATACCCATGGGGGTTACCCCAAGCCTATCCCTAACTATCTTCGAACCATTTTGATTTTCTGGCGAATCCCAGCAGTCCTTCCAGAGGATCTTTCCCCAAGATATCCAGATACTCGAAGAAATGGTCCCCATGAAACTTAAGGCGTTTTCCTCGTAGTGCTGGACACTCGCAAAGGAAGTGCTGGACGGATTCTAACTCCTCCTCATCCCTGCAGCTTCTAGAGAAATCGTTATGCGGGGCTGCGAAGCAGTCCGAGTCCAGTCCAACCACGGAAGCTCAGCCATGCGCGAGGATATACCGCCGCGCACAGGTCGACAGAGCCTCGTTAGCGATAACAGGGGCCACGAAGCCTTGACGGGCAGATAGGTTATAGATTCACTTCACTCCCCCATTAGACACCCTAAAAGTGAAGTGATGTTAGAAAAATTAATTTTGTTATCTAGACTTAAGTTCACAAAATTAAAGTGTGTTGATGTCAATCCGATGCATCTGTATGACGTGCATAGCCGCAGAAAACTAAACTCAGTAAATTCAACAGACGACTTCTCGGTGACAAAAAAAGATTTTTTAAAGCTTTAAAATGAATTTTGGAGGGGAGGAGTAGTACTTTTAAATAACGAGATGATCTTTCTGAAAAAAATTTTTTCATCGAGTTACAGGAGCTCAAATGTGCCCAAAAACCGTGATTTTTGCACGTATAGGTTAGAATATCTCAAAATTCTGATGTGATAGAGCAATTCTGTGGCCAGATTTGAATTCAGCGCACCGAAAACCTTCGGTAAACTATAGTCTCGTTTCTGGGTAAGGAGATCGGTCTTATTTTGTCGGCCTGTGTAATAAACACTTATTAATTTATTTATTGAAGAATTACATGGAAATATTTCAAGTAACAAATACTTAGTTTATAAATATCAAATTCCATTACATATAATGCCTTGAAAGTTGCGCTTATTTGCAAAGCTCTCCTGCACGGTGCAAGGGATTTGGATTACGTCCGCTTCTCTTAACCACTTACATAAGTTGCCCAGCGGCGCACTGCTAAATGGGGTCCGTCCACAACATTCATCGCGTAATTCATACAAATAATTGATTAAAACACCGCTGACCCAATTTAGAAACGAATACGTATTGTAATGAACGCCCGAAAAGTATTTGGTCACATCATACTCTCCGATTACAAACAAAACAAGCATGTAAAGGACGCTAATTACAAAGCGGTCATGCTTATAGAAAAGTAATCTGGGTTGTAATCGATTCCTTCCGATATACCGCCTTCGAAGTGTTCAAGGAGTGCATTTATGCGCTGCACAGTGCGGCCGAAATTCAAAAGTGCTTTGAAGAAATGATTCGAAATTTCGTACTATGGGGTTTTCCGGGTCACTAATTTATTTATTTATTTATTTATTGACAGTCTTTAAGACCTATAAAAAATCTTGTAAATTACATTATTAACTGATTTAATTTAATTGATTGCTCGTCTACTAATGCCGAATTTCCACTAGGCATTGAAATAACAAAAAATGTATGCCATTTAAAAAAATGCCATGTGGAAATGAACTTAATGACTATTTTTTTAATGTAATGACACAATTATTTTTAATGCCCGACTTTGTCATTTGCCATTTTTGCCATTTAATACTATAATAATACTAATATATAATACCATAATAATACTATACATTAACATTTTTCATATTTTCTTTACTAATTTTTACTTATTTTCAAATACATACTTTATACATTTATACATATTAATTTATTGTACAATTAATTAATTATTATACGTATATTATAGCCTCGGGTTGGATAGCTGGCGAGGCCTGGTATCCAGTCTATCTTTAGGTTCAGCAGGCGGAAACGCCTAGTCAATAAAGGCGTTTACCATGGTCGGAAAGGCCGAGTTTTCGATCCATGTTCTTTTCATAATTATGTTGCTGTGAAATGGGTGGAAAGCTCTAGTTTCCGCTCCGTACTGCGAACGAGCTGTTTGGCATGGTCGGAAAGGCCGGGTTTCCGATCCATGCTCGTAACGTCTCTCATATGCTACAGTCCTCTTTTTTGACCAATTGTCCTGGCAATTAATTTATTTTATAGGGGACGCCAAATGTTTATTTTAATGCCCCGTACTTGTCCCGTATTCAGGGTTCGGTATTTCGACGCCTTCAAATCTCATTAAAATAGCATGTCTATGAACCAGTTTTAAATGATGTTGGAACATGATCGTAACTTTCTCCATAAAGAGTTATTATTTTTTAATCTGAATGCCTGTGCGTCGAATCGAGGAACATATACAGTAATCAAAATAAAAATTAGGATTCTAAATTTTAGCAAGGTTCGGCTATTTTCCTTTGTTTATTTAATATTTATTATTATTTTTAAGTAAGGCCCTTTTCCTAACAAAAACCATATAAATCAAAATTTCCGACTTTGTGCAAAAACTATGACAATTGATTCCGCAAATTTTCACCAAATTTTCAAACTGTTTAATCAGAACCTTTAGAAAAAAAAATTTGTTGCAGTTTTGTAGCTCATTAAAATTGAGTATAATAAAGTGCAACTGCAACGTGCTGCTCATTTGCTTCCCTATCGACAAATTATCGAACATACTAACTTTGTATGAAAAAAATACGTAGCACCGTCGACAAAAAAAATTGCAAAAATTAACGGTAAGTCCTAGCTACTTAAAACTTGCACTTTATCGTACTAAAATTTAACGAAACTTTTGTAATAAATTTTGTGGTATAAAATTCTCCAGAAAGACTTCATACACATATGTGATGTTACTATAAGGATGCTGTTTCAGGGCTAATACATGCATCTAAGATCTTTTAAGAAGATGTTAAGATCTGTTAGCTTTTATGTAAAAAAAGTAGCGAAATTATTTTGTGTCCCGTATTCGGCTCGCATAAATGTGGTCACTGTACATATAGGTACAAAGCCGTGCCGTATGCATGCGCGGAGTTTGCATAATCGGAAGTAATAATCAATTGTACCGCATTTCCTCCTACTCTGCATATGCCCAAATGTATCCAGCCATTTGCAATAGCAAGTAAAAACAGGGTGCTTCTAATGAAAAAAAATTCTGCTGGAATACCCTTCGAAATTTTCTGCTGGGCTATGCGTTACAGCTTTGCAAATTTTACCCCTACCGAAACCAAAGATGTATACACATCAAAAAAAGTTTGTTGCAGTTTTGTAGCTCATTAAAATTGAGTATAATAAAATGCAACTGCAACGTGCTGCTCATTTGCTTCCCTATCGACAAATTATCGAACATACTAACTTTGTATGAAAAAAATACGTAGCACCGTCGACAAAAAAAAATTGCCAAAAATTAACGGTAAGTCCTAGCTACTTAAAACTTGCACTTTATCGTACTAAAATTTAACGAAACTTTTGTAATAAATTTTGTGGTGTAAAATTCTCCAGAAAGACTTCATACAAATATGTGATGTTACTATAAGGATGCTGTTTCAGGGCTAATACATGCATCTAAGATCTTTTAAGAAGATGTTAAGATCTGTTAGCTTTTATGTAAAAAAAGTAGCAAAATTATTTTGTGTCCCGTATTCGGCTCGCATAAATGTGGTCACTGTACATATAGGTACAAAGCCGTGCCGTATGCATGCGCGGAGTTTGCATAATCGGAAGTAAAATCAATTGTACCGCATTTCCTCCTACTCTGCATATGCCCAATTGTATCCAGCCATTTGCATTAGCAAGTAAAAACAGGGTGCTTCTAATGAAAATAAATTCTGCTGGAATACCCTTCGAAATTTTCTGCTGGGCTATGCGTTACAGCTTTGCAAACCGAAACCAAAGACGTATACACATCAAAAATACATTAAAATTTCAGTGACAGATTTGAGCAGCTGAATTTTGTTTTATTCATATGCTAAAACTTTTCTAAGTGACCTACAACAGGTCTAAGGGCAGCATCCGACAGCGTGTTTTTGCTGTTTCATTTAACGACTCAAAAAAAAAAGAAAAATTAAATTTCTACTTTTTAAACATTTCTGTTACAGTGGTGATATTCACAAAAGTTTTTGGGTATTTTACTTGCCTTCAGACGTAGATTCCATTTTGTTTTGTCAAATTTCCTTTACTCAAAGTACTTTTACACTTTTATAACTTTTCCGTTTAAATCTACCATATACCGACTGAAAATAAAGAGGGGCTTGCGCTACAGGCCTTACTGTGAAGTAAGCGCTCCCTTCTTGATTTCACACTTCAATGTATTTAATATTGTGTGTCTTTTGAAGAAGCGCTCCCTTGCTGCTCTTAAAGAAGCCTTAAGCACTTCAACTAATCGTTTAAA
>NW_016157263.1:196704-214415 GCF_001687245.7 Rhagoletis zephyria | reverse complement strand
ACGGGTGATTTTTTTGAGGTTAGGATTTTCATGCATTAGTATTTGACAGATCACGTGGGATTTCAGACATGGTGTCAAAGAGAAAGATGCTCAGTATGCTTTGACATTTCAAAGCGATGCATGCATAGTTTCATTTTTATACCTTTCATGGGCATGAAATGGTATTAGATTCAAAATTCCTGAAGTGGGCCACGTAATTATCACTGGTCGAGATATTTATGTTTTTTTTTAAGTTTTTTTGTAGAATTTATGATATACATATATGAAGATTCTAAATTTTGCCTAAACACTTTTTAAGTATCAACTCAGAAAAAGATTGTTTTCTAGCGACTTACTTGATGAATCCGGCTGAAATTTGGTATGAGTAATAAATAATAATCAAGCTTTCGAACCAAAAAAACTCACTATTTTTTTTTAATAGCAACAATTTATTTAAATAAATAAAAATAAAAAAGTGTTATCAATATATTCCAGAACTTTTATACCAAAATTCAGATTCCTTGTTTTCTGATGAGTAATTAAAAAAAAATTGTAAACTTTCATACGGTCAGAAGTTATGCTACTTTTTCTCCTGGTGTTCCGCATACCCGACCACGTGGCAGCGCCTGATTGCGCACTTCTTACAGCATAATACCGTTATATGCGAATGTGGCATGTGAATTCGTGAATAGTAGATATCGCTCACGATCTTTAAAGTGACACAATTCAAAATTTGGCAATTTAAACTTTATCGATTTTGAAATTATGCGCCAAAAATGCACACATAGCTTTTATTAATCTTTCAGCACAAGCTAGAGCAAGTTTTTGTTATAATCTATATATATAAAAATGAAATGTTTTTCGTATGACCGCGATGCCTGACCAAACGGCTGAACCGATTTCAATTCTGTAAAAAGTATTCTTTTGTACTTTCTATGTGGAAAATTTTCGGATCTAAAAAAATTCGAAACTTTTTGTTGTTGTTGCCGAAAAATGAAGAATGCTGAGACGTCACGATTTCGCAATTGCATGGAGTTTTCTGTACATTAAATGTCACTAAACTTTTAAACGCTTGGACCGATTTGGTTCATATTTGGAACATATATCAGAACCTTGAAAAGAAATATTTCTACCGCAAATTTTCTCGATAGGTGGCGCTGTGGTCATGATATTCCTAAAAATTGCATTTACTTGCCAATTTGGCTCATATTTAGAATACAATTTAGCCAATTTAAAATAAATATTTGGACTAAAAATGTACACGATACGGCGCGCTGGGGTCGGGATATTCCTAAAATTATTATACATTGGGATTATGATAGATATCTACTATATATTTGTGGAAGTATGTATGTATGTATGCATGTATGTATGTGCCAGGTTGCAGCCTAACCGGACGTACAGAATCGAACAAAATTTTGACAGAGTATTGCCATGGCACCTGGGCCTATAATAGGGTGAACAAAATTGGGATTCGACAAGGGGACGTGGCACCTCCCATAGGCGTGAAAATATTAATAAGCCATAACTTCGGAACTATAAGTCATATGAACTTGAAATTTGGTATGCAGTCATATATATGGTTGGTGCTTATAGTATGGTATATAACGGGTGATCGAAATGTGTTTCGCAAACCCAATTGCTGCGAACGGCGACGAATCGACATTTCACGGTCTTCAGCAACACTCTCAGAAACAGACGCAATATTCTCTTCTGTACGCACTGTACGCATTCGTGTGGTTGGTTTAATGTCCAATAAAGTAAACTGAGTGCGAAACTTGGTCACAATCGCATTAATTGTTTGCTCACTTGGTCGATTATGTAGACCATAAATCGGACGTAAAGCGAACCGAACACTGATTTTGGTAATAAAATTCAATGATTTGCAAGCGTTGCTCGTTAGTAAGTCTATTCATGATGAAATGTCAAAGCATACTGAGCATCTTTCTCTTTGACACCATGTCTGAAATCCCACGTGATCTGTCAAATACTAATGCATGAAAATCCTAACCTCAAAAAAATCACCCGTTACAAATGGATTTGTTCGCACATTGAACAAAGCTGAAAGGAATTATGCACAAATTGATCGGGAAGCTGTAGCAATAATTGCTGGGGTTAAGAAATTCAATGACTACTTACACGGTAGGCGTTTTTCGATTATCACCGACCATCGGCCCCTACTTGGTATTTTTAATTCAACAAAGCCTATCCCGCAGTCATTTCTAATCAAATGCTTAGAAGGTGCGTATTTCTCAACGCTTGCGACTTTGAAATCATTCATCGCTCTGGGAACACAATGGGAAATGCAGATTTTCTTAGCCATTTTCCTGCCGACACATACACCAAAATGATGAAATGACCACACATCCAGTGCTCGATGCTAAACAAGTCGCTTCCGTCACATCAAAAGACTCCGATACATCCATGGTACTAAGCTGGGCGTTAAGAGGATGGCCGAGTAATCTAACCCGTGAAAATAAACTATATCCCTTCTTCATTAAAAGGATGTTTATTATGGGGTAATCGCGTCATCGTACCTCCGGGTGGTCGACAAGTAATTCTGGATGCACTGCATGCAAGCCACCCTGGAATTGTGCGCATGAAAGCCTTAGCGAGGAGCTACGTGTGGTGGCCCCAAATAGATGCTGACATCGAACGCGTAGTTAAGCTTTGTAAACCTTGCCAAGTTACACGCCACAACAACTCGCAAACTCCTCTACACGTGTGGGAATCGACCAAAGTTCCTTGGTCACGGCTACACATTGACTTCGCAGGCCCTTTTCAGGGCCGACTATTTTTCATTGTAGTAGACTCTTACTCTAAATGGCTAGAAGTTTTTGTCGTGAAATCTACATCGTCAGAAGCCGCTATCAAGCCATTACGTACCTTGTTTTCAACACACGGCCTACCTGATTCTATTGTTTCTGACAATGGCACCGCCTTTACTTCGGAGTTATTTAAGTCATTTATGAACGATAATCTGATAAAACATATCCGCAGTGCTCCATTACATCCGTCTTCTAACGGGCAGGCTGAACGTATGGTAAAAACAACTAAAGAGTATTTTAAGAAACTGTCTTCGAAATGCGATATAAATTTAGAGCTTGTTCGATTCTTGTTTAACCAACACATCACTCCACATGCATCGACCGGACAGTCGCCAGCAGAGCTAATGTTTAACAGGAAGCTTTAATCATATTTTGATAAAATTCATCCGCATGAATTAACCGCAGAAACCGATAACCACACCTCGAAGGTCAAGACGTTTTCCAAGGATGATCCTGTATGGGCCCGAAATTACGCATCCGGTCCCCCTTGGAAACAAGCAACTTTGAATCGCGAACTGGGCCCATATCATATACTGTGCGACTCGAAGATGGCAGAACAATCAAGCGACATCTAGATCAAATTCCTCCTCGCTTGGTATCATCCGATCATCACATCCAGAAAGCAAAGAGGAGATCTCAAACGACGATCTTTCGCTGAATCAGAATCACCCGTTTCAACTAGCCCAGCAGGAAAAGCTTCGCCGACGACTGACGATTCACCTCCTTTCGTGCGTCGGTCGCCAGCCCCAATGGTAGCAAGCCCTTCACCGTCACCAGCGCGGGATTTTCGATGAGGGCCAGAAAGCCATCGGGGTTCTACGCTATGCGTTAAGGGGTGTTAAAAATGCAAGCTTTGGGACAACTGTTAAGAGCTTTCAACTTACGGAATGTCATGATCAAGGGAGTTGATAGTCAGTCTTGGTTGAACCGTGCCGGCATTCACTATCCGCTGTACAATTAAATTTTCTTAAAGCGCATGTGTAATTAGGAAATAAGTTAAAGTATGGAATAAAGAGAATTGAGTGCAAATTTAATAAAGTCCATGGTCCTTTTAATATTATATAAACATCCGAAAACATTAAAACGTTTAAAATAAATCTCGTTTCACTTTTTTGTATTTTTCATTGAAGAATTGAAAATTCATAAGGGAAAATTATAGTTTTTGTAAGTTTTATCTTAATATCTTAAAAACTTGTAGACTTATTGAAAAATTATAAATGAACGTGAGGTACTAAATTTAATAACCCTTAATTTGATATATCGTCCCGTTTATAACAATTAACGCATTTCATAGATATTACAAGCCAAAGTTTCATTTTCAAAATTCATACACTTTGATTCAATTGCGCGGGCTAAATATATTATTTAAATTAATCTTTCGTGGCCAATTATTATTGGTTTAGACCAGTGGTCGGCAAGCCATAACTCACTGAGCACTCTCTGAGCACATGTGTGTTTCACACGTATACGAAGAGCGGAAGCAGAACAGTTCATTTAAGGCACACAGTCTCACTTATTGAATCGTTTGAATGTGTTAGAATGCCGACCACTGGTTTAGACCTAAGACCAGAGCTGGGCGATAAGGGTTACTTGTGTTATCGATTGCATCTAGGATTACGAGTATTTTAATCGCAATTTCAAAAATTATTAAATTAGGATTTCGGTAATCGTTCATCGAAGGCATCTTAGATTACGATTATAGTAATCGTAATTTAAGCTTTTTTAAAATTACAATTACTGTAATCGTAATCTAAGTTCGCTCAATGAATGATTACTATAATTTCAAATTTACAATTTTTCTAATTACAATTTTTTGAGTAATGTTAAACGAAGTAATTCTATAAATTTGCGAAATATAAATGCGCGCTTAACGATAATATGAAGATAATATGTATTTATCTAAATCCTTGTAACAGAAAATACAGGATAACAATTAAAGTAATCGTTCCTCGAACGAACTTGGAATACGATTACAGTAATCGTAATTGTAACTTTTTTAAAATTACGATTACTGTAATCGTAATCTAAGTTCGTTCGGTGAAGGATTACTGTAATCGTAATCTTGTTTTTTTAGCTTGTTGGGATTACTGCAATCATAATCGTTTAGTAATCGTAATCCTTATCGCCCAGCTCTGCCTAAGACAACATAATATTACTATTACAATACGGTCAAATGCCGTTTATTTTCCCCCCTACAAAATCGACCCAGCCTAATACATACGTTATTTGTTTGCGTAGTTGTTGTTGTTGCTTGCAGGTGTAATAAATTTCACTCAATTTGTAGAAGAAGGAAAAAATTAAAGCCCGTAAGTGAAGCAGCGGAACAATTATACCGGAGGCGTTTTTTTACTTTCGCTCTGTCATTGGCTTGCAACTGTTTCCCTTTTCGCCTCATTCGCTAGAGATACGCAACTAATATTTAATATGTATATAAAGAGCACAGTATGCCGAACATTCAGAGATCGCCGTCATGTACTTCTTCGGGTACGTCACTTCAGCAACGCAATACACGCAATGGGAAAAAAATTTCGAAAAAAAATTATGTGCCTTGCCACAAAATCGGACATCGGTGAGCTGAAAATGCAAATAGGAGTTGTGTCTCAAAAGACCGAGAAACTAAAGGAAGAAAATCTTGCTTTGAAAGTGGAAATTTGGTGTTTAAAAGAGGAAAGAAACACTACCGTCGTGAGCTGCGTTGACTCTCCGAGGATGCCAGAAGCAAAAAAGTTTTGGTTAAAGGCCAAACAGTCAACGACGTAGCATAGACATTGACGCAGACACGATCTACCTTATGTGATTCGCGTGTTAACGAAAACTCACCACCGCCATGCGTTGCCGTCGCTTCTCTCTCTCTCTATCATCAGTAAATTTGATATGCTGCTACGTACGTCAACCTACGTTTACGCTACGTCGTTGACTAACTGCGCTTTAAAGGTCTTAGTAAAGATGCAGCAAACATGGAGGGTATTAGCAAACTATGCCAGAAGAATTTAAAGGTGTCGATGTGCGGGTTTGTGATACCCGTATTTTATTTGAAAATGAGAAGAGCGTTGACGTTGTGGTGGAGCTAGAAACCTCTGGTATGGCAAAGGAAGTACTCCAAAATTCTAAGAAGCTAATGGCGTCATCTATTTTTGTTGAACGCGACTTGTGTGAGGAGAGGCGAACGCGCAAGAAAGTACTCCTACAGCTAAAAAAAAAGGTAATTTTGACCGCAGATCGTAGAAAAGAGGTCTTTGTTAAAAATGACACCGTAAATGTTAACGGAAAGTGGATGTCGTTTGATAATCGCAACGTTTTGGTATCAAGGCCAGCCAGCCGTACGTGCTTAAAAGATTCAATCTTATTTTACTTAAGTATGATATTTTGTTTCAACAATTAAATGTAAAAAAATCTAGCTAGGCTTAGTAGCAGTATATAAAATTTAAGTACAGATAATATTTCAGGCAAATGTGATAACATTAGGTGAATCAAGGATGATAACTCCATCTCTGTGCTTTCATATAATATTGCTAATTTAAAAGGTAAAATGAAGTTCAGTGATTTCTAAAACTCGCCACTCTAAAGATGTAGTCATAGAAAGAAGACAAGTGCTAAATCTAATCGATAGTTCTGGAGGTGTTATTTTGAATGGAATAACTACTGCTGATATGATTGGTGAGTTTACTTTGTGTGGCTCTGTTGGCAGCTCATTCATTGACTATGCTATTTGTTCATACAATGTGCTTTCACTAGTACACAATTTTTACATCGACAACAAGGAGTTCTCTGACCAAATGCCACTTGTTATGGGGCTTAGAGTGCCGTTGCGTATGAACAACACCGCAGAATACATTTTTCATTACATTACAGCAGTGATTATATCCACTCGAGCATTTCGATAGATGAAATAATCTCAATTTTACCGGAGAAGATAAAGGCAGCTGCAGCCTTGAAATCAACCAGAGTAGTATTCACGCTTAAAAACGCATGGTTCGACGCTCAGTGCCAGAACCTACGGATGAAAATGTTAGACTATTTAAACAAGTACAGAAAATGTTTTGACGATTTCTCTAGAATTAAGTATCTTGCTTCTCGCCAGCAATACTTCAGCATATGTAACCAGAAAAATAAGGCTACCTAATGGGACCTTTTCAGGTACGGAACAGGAAAGGGCACTCGCCCTGTTGTCGGCCCACTTTCCGGACGCCATTCCCACCACTGGGGAAGCAATGTTCCGTGCGTACAGGCCATCCCCACCGGACTGGAAGCTGGCTAAGAGCCTTATAAACCGGCAAACGGTGCGGTGGGCTTTGGACTCCTTCGAACGGTACAAGTCCCCTGGGGTGGATGGTATATGTCCAGTGTTGCTGAAGCAGGGTGGAGAGCTCTTACTCCCACATCTTGTAGATGTTATGAGGGACAGTATAGCGCTGGTCCACATTCCCAAGGTGTGGCAAAGGGCCAGGGTTATCTTTATCCCGAAGGTAGGTAAGAGAGATTACTCTCTTGCCAAGTCATTCAGGCCGATAAGTCTCACATCATTTATGTTGAAGGCAATGGAGAAAATTATTGACCATGAGATCAGGTTTAACACTCTGAAACAGACCCTTCTGCATTCCAACCAGCACGCGTACAGGGTGGGTAGATCCACGGACACTGCGCTGTATACCTTAACGGAGGAAATACAAGGGGCCTTTGAGTGTGATGAGGTGGTGCTCTGTGCCTTCGTCGATATCGAGGGGGCCTTTGATAATGCCTCCCATTCGGGAGTTGACCGAGCTCTTGAGAAACATAACGTCCAACCAACCATCCGGCGTTGGATAGCAAGGTTACTGCAGACCAGGATAGCCGAAACTGAAGTCGGTGACAGCGTTGTTCAAATACAAACATCAAAAGGGTGCCCGCAAGGGGGAGTATTATCTCCTCTACTGTGGAGCTTAGTTGTGGACGAACTCCTACGGCTACTCACTAACGAGGGCGTTCGATGCCAAGGGTATGCGGACGACATAGGGATTATTGCTAGAGGGAAATTCGCTAGTACTCTCTGTGACATCGTCCAAAGAGGTCTTAACCTTGCAAAAAGGTGGTGCGCAGATGTAGGCTTAAATATCAATCCCTCCAAGACAGCTATAGTCCCCTTCACCAAGAAAAGAAATCTTCAGGGGATGAGGAACCTGAACCTGGACGGGGTCGCAATCAATGTCAGAGGTTAAGTATCTGGGGCTTACCCTGGACTCCAAGCTTCTGTGGAAGACCCATGTTGATGCGGTCACCTCCAAGGCCACCAGGGCGATTATGGTGTGCAAACGTCTGGCGGGCAAATCCTGGGGGTGCACTCCGAGGATCCTCAGATGGTTTTACACCATGATAGTGAGACCTATAGTAACGTACGGTACGGTGGCTTGGCATTCCAGGACTACTTTAGTAACGGTGAGGCAGACCTTCTCTAAGCTTCAACGTTTGGCATGTGTGTGCATTACGGGAGCAATGCACACATGCCCGACGGCAGCGCTAGATGTAATGCTGGAACTCGGGCCACTGCACCTCTTAGTTGTACAGGCTGCAAAGCGAACCCCCCTCAACTTTGCTAGGGAGGGCTTCGGCAAAGGCAAGGTGTTATCATCGAGGAACAGGGACAAGCTAGGTACCCAGCTCCCCTGGCTCTTTTCCCCAGAGACGATATCAACAGACAGGTTATCTTCAAAAGGAATTTCAGGACTTACACTTACAGCAAGGTGACCTGGTGTGCCTCTATTATGGAAAGGCACATACAGGCGAGAACAATACAGTGGTACACTGACGGCTCCAAAACACCTGCGGGGATAGGAGCAGGCGTGTACGGCCCCAGGCTGAAGCTTTCGGTGCCCCTGGGAACCTTCCCAAGCATCTTTCAAGCGGAGGTCTATGCCATCAGTTTGTGAGCTGAGATCAACATGAGTAGGAATTATAGGAATGAAAGGATACTTATACTAAGTGATAGTGAGGCGGCACTTATGGCTCTCTCATCATTCGAGATCAAGTCCTCCTTGGTTTTGGAATGTGTCGAGAGGCTTAATGCTCTGGCGGAGGTCAATGATATCCAACTAATATGGGTACCAGGGCACATGGGGGTGGCAGGAAATGAGGAGGCTGATCACCTGGCCAGATTAGCTGCTTCCTCGGCCCCGATAGGACCTGAGCCCTTTCTGGCAGTGGGACCAAGTACTATAAAGGATATGATCAGAAGGGACATTAGAAAACTGAGGGAACTGCATTGGCGTGACACCATGGGTCAACGTCAGGCGAAAAGCTTATTAGGAGGTTACAATCTGACAAGATACAGGCTACTCATGAATTTTCCAAAGGACAAACTGAGGGTAATTACAGGATTTTTGACCGGCCACTGTAGGCTAAGAGGGCACATGTATAAACTAGGTATCTGGTCCAGCGTCCTGTGCCGCTTCTGCGATGCCGCCAGGGAAACTCCCCTACACCTTCTTGTAGAGTGTGAGGCCGTGGCGCGCAGGAGGCTTAGAAGCATAGGGTACGTCTGGCCAAGAGAGGAGCACATACACTCACTGTCCCCGGGGTCCATCATGAAGTTTTTAGACACTCTGGGGCTGGCTGAGGAGTTGTGATGAGCTAGGGGCACAATAGATCCAGCGGTCGCAGTGCATTACCCAACCAACTATCTATCTATCTATCTAACCAGAAAAGAAATCAGTGGAGATGCAAGGAAATTGATCTTTTAAATAGTGTGAGGAACTAAAGCGACTGGTGGCCATAGCCAACTTCCTTACACGCGCATCCCTTATCACTTTAGCAGGTTGCTGTTTCATCCTGGAGAAGAGGCCAGCATTCACTGCCTTCTGCTTCTACGTTAATTGTGGGCCCGTTCCTTGACGCACCGTTTGACATGAGGGAGCCGTAGGTGGCGCTCAGTAAGGCCAAAAACCGTAAAGCTCCTGGCCAAGATCGCATACTATACGAATTTTATAAATATGCTCCGCAAAGTTTCCTAAACGAGGTTCTCTCTTTACTTTATTTTATTTTTATTAAAAAACAGACTCCGCCTTCGTTCCGCTCTCCTGTAATAATCACCCCGTTCAAAGGGGTGATCCTTGTCTCCCGTCTAATTTTAGGGGGCTATCTCTACTAGATACGTTGTATAAGATATTCACTGGCGTCTTATTAAGCCGTATTAATACGTGGATTGATTGCAATATTATTAGAGAATGTCAAGCAGGTTTTCATAAAAACTTATCAACCATTGATAATATATTTAATATAACAAGTATTATTAATCTAAACTTTGTCAAAAAAAATAAAAATTTTGTATTTTTTGTGGACTTTTTATGTGCCTTTGATACTGTCCCCCGTGACATGATTTTCAACAAGCTGGTCTCATATGGTCTATCAAGTCATATGATTGATATTTTACGTCTTATATATGGAAAGCTGTCAAGCACGTTTCCGGTTAATCAAGGTGTCCGGCAGTAATGCTTGAGCTTTTCTCCCTTAATGCCTTGATAGATAATCTCTCGGGTGGCGTTAAAGTTGCGTACATGACGATCAAGCTCTTTATATATGCCGATGGCCTGGTGCTGTTGGGTGAGTCTGCTTTAGATTTAAAAAACATGATAAATGCATTGTATGAGTGCTGTGGGCATTAAAAGTAAACTTATCTAAATTAAAAGTCCTTGTCTTTACGACGGGTGGCAGACTTTCAGCAGACTGCAGGTGGTCTTTTGTAAATGACCCAAATGAAACTGTAAATGAATATAAGTATCTTGGTATAATGTCAAACCACAGACTTTACACAAAATATACTAAACACAAAATTTATCGAGGCTAAATCTGCAATATGCGCCGCGTGTCCTTGCAGACGAGTCCATACGACAAGAGGTACCTTGGGTCAGAAATTGGAAGCGCCTATCCCTCAGCGCAGACTTGGAACCCCTAACGGAAGTTTCTCATTTCCTTAAAGTTCTTACTCATTTGTTGCTTAGTAAACTTTTCGAAAAAGAGTTCACACTCTATGGAGAGCGCGCCCAAAGTTCTGGCACACATGACCTTTACCCTCATTTAACACCCGTAAGAGTTAGATACTTCAACGGCGAGCATTCTGCGTATGCTATTAGTTTAATTTTCCGCGCGAGAGGTTGTCGCTTAACCTTAATGCGAGATCATTTAAAAACGTCATATGTCCAGTTTGGAACCTAGGCGATGTGTGTAAAAATTATTAGTTTAGGTTGAAAGGACTGAAGAGCAGAACCTTGCTTCCTCAAAGGCCAAGAATAATAGCGCTGGGTTAAGTACTAATCTCCTTCGATGCTATGAGCTCTTATTTCCACCTGAGAGATATCTGCAAGTATTGCAAGGTTTGCCGAGAGTGCGTAATCTTTTTCTATAATCCTGCTGTTCCACAGGATGAATGAGTTCTACCATTCAAACTTTCTTTGTATGCGTACTTAAAAAATGGGGCTTTATTAAGTCATCTAAAATGCAAATTTTTAGATGGGCATCTAAATATCGTGATTTTAGCGCCATCTATATATTGGGTCCATTTTTTTGCAGAAGCACTTCTTACCATAAAGTTAATACCCGTTAATCCAGGTCATACGATAAAGACGGGTTCTCTTAATATCTCGCCCCAGCGCCATCTGTTGACACCATTTTTTGCAAAAGTATATTTTACGAGACAGAGCAGAATTTCAAATTCAAGTAAATTATATTTCCGAAATTATGGCTGCATGGGCGTAGCCAGGTAGGGGCAGGGGGGTGCTCGAGCCTCCCCTAACTTTAAAATTTTCCTTATTATTATATAAAATAGTACCCTGAAATGCCAGCTTAATAGGGTCTAGCCCATCTTTTTTAATTTAAATTTCATAATATGTATGTATTGTATAATATTACAAATGTATAAATTTGAATTGTTAAAATAAAAATATACTACTACTACTATTTTAAAGTCTTGTCTTTTTACCTGCCGTTGAGTTTAATAACATTTTTTAAGAGAAATTTTAATAGAGAAAAATTGACTTTTGCCCCCTTCCCTGTAAGCGCTAGAAAAATACATGGTGTTACTTTGAAAATTACAAAATGCAAAGGGAAAATGATATACTTTAAAATCCTGTGTATATTTTTTTCCAATAACAAAAATAGTGCTATGCTACGTAACCTCAAAAATAGGCATTCCCTCATGTTTAGGTTAGGATATATAAAAAACCTCTTCTGATAGAGCAATTCTTAGTTCAGATTCGCATTCTGCGACCCAAAGTCTATTAGAAATTACCACCATTAGCCCGGTAAAAATCAAAAGTTTTACATCTTCTTCGGCTTCGTCCCCTTCGGAATCTTCTGCGTCATCCTCTACGATTCACTAATGTTTTTACGTTTTTCAATAGATTCTGTCGAATATAAAAATGTGTTTGGCGTTTTTTCGTTGCAATATACACAATAAAGAAAATAAGACATTGTTTCACGTTTACGAAAATTTTTTTCTCAATATGGGTATGTGTGCTTTCCACACGACGCATAGTAGGTAGGCCCATGGTATAAAAAAGAAGGTAGTTTCATTTAATGACATTAGCAGCCATGTTAGCCATTTGACTATTGCTGAGATTTTGAAATTTTCATCGAAATCAAGCTACCAGATTGAATATTATAATAAATTTTTTTTCTGAAAAGAATTTGATCGACAAAGGACAAAATAAAATAATTTCTTAAAAATGCTGGACCTGAAATCCATCGCGAATTCGAAGAGTACGCTGGCATTGGCTTAACTGTTGTAGCATCGTCTGCTACGTTTACGGCTAATGGAATCCACCTCCATTGCATTGGATCCGTGGATGACAAAATCTCTGAGACCCGACTGGCGACGAACGGATCCAAAGCAACACCGTTTTGGAATCGCTCCAAAACGTCACACTGTGCACCATTTTTCAAGGCACTGCTCTACTGATGTTCTAAGACGAGTTTCCAATACTGCAGCTTGCAGTTCCAAACGTGGTACGGTTGTTGCTCGTTTAGGCGCACATCTGGATTTAGCTGCTAAAAACGTGACGCGAATATCGTTGCCTTTCTTAAGACGCAGATAGACTACTGCGGCGTAGGCCGATTCACTTGCATCCACGAAAATGTGGAATTGTAATTCGTCCGCTGTTGAGTAAGTGGGCGAATAACATCTTGACACTGAAAAGTGTGCCACATTACGAAATGTTTGCCACCAGGTAAACCATCGCGCCTCCAGATTTGTTGGCAAATGTTCGTCCCAGTCTATTTGCTGCTTCCAGGTATCTTGCAAAATTAACTTGACCACAACAGTTATATTGGCAAGCAGACCGAATGGGTCGTAAATGGCCATGGCTAGGCCTAGCAACTCTAGCTTTGTAGGTGGACGTNTGGGTCGTAAATGGCCATGGCTAGGCCTAGCAACTCTAGCTTTGTAGGTGTACGTTTACACTCCAAGACCTCACGCGGAATTTTGTGAAATCTGAAATGAATCTCCAAAACATCATCATTGGAATTCCAGTACATACCTAACACTTTGTCGGTCTTGGGTTGTGGCTCCATGCTGACAACATGAGGCAGCGTACACGTTCCATTATTTAACTGGGACTGCAACTCCTTGGAATTGGAGATGAAATCCAGCGGCAACGTTAATAGAGATGGCTTCATTAACGATTTCACTAGCTTCTTGTACACTATCAAAGCTAGCAACTAGGTCATCCACGTAGGTGTTTTCAATTACAGCTTTGGCACCTCGTGGAATCTTCTAATGGAATCGGTTAGCGTTAAGGTTCTTAACGTATTCGGCACAACATGGCGAACAAGCGGCACCGAATATCATCGACGTCATAACATAAACCTGGACTCGTTTTTACTGGTCACCATGTCTCCACAAGAAACGTTGTACTTGCCTATCTTCTTGACGGATCTTGACTTGGGAAAACATCTCTTGTATGTCCCCAGCGACGGCAATTAGGCGTTGTCGAAACTTAAACACAATAGCCATCAATGGTTGTGCACGTTCTGGTCCCTTCAGTAAGACCGAATTCAGCGAAATATTCGACACCGCTGCTGCTGCGTCGAAAACTATGCGTAGCTTCTGTGGCTTATGGGGATTTACCACTCCGAAATGTGGCAAATACCACGTGTGTGGCCCTTGCACTGATACCTCTTCGGTGGTTAGTAGCTGTGCATAACCCTTGTCAGTGTACTTATTTATTTCGGCTATGTAGCTTTTTGCATATATCGTATCTTTAGCCATTTTGTTCTCGACGCTGAGCAGTCTTCTCAAAGCCATTTCGTAGCTCTGTGGTAGTTTAACGTAGTCTTCGCGCTACAATAAGCCCACCTCGTAACACTGACCAATGTTCTTCGCTGTATTCTCAAGTGTTGTTCTAGCTCTCAAATCTTCTATTGACTCAAGAGGAGTATCTGGCTTCTTTACCGCAAAGCTGTCCAAACTGATATACTCTTCCACCAACCGTTGTAGCTGCTGTGTTGTGCACTGTTTACGCACATGAAAAATATTAGCTGTAGGACCACATTCGCTTCGTGTTGGTCCATATACTACCCAACCCAACTTGGTTTCAGCCGCGATAGGTTCATTAAATTCACCATTTACCGTTTCTTCGACCACACTTAGATAGCTATTGTCTAACCCAATCAATAAAGATGGCTTAATGGCGGAGTAATTTGCTATTGGCAATTCACGGAATTGACCATACTGGCTTCGGTTAAAAGTTTGCGTTGGTAAGTCTAACTGTTTTATCGTGTAAACATTTTTCAATTGATAAGCTGTATTTTGACCCTCCCTACTTATCTGCAAGTTAAGCACACGTGACTGTTCGGTAATTTGTTTTCTATTGTACCACTGTAAGGTGAGTGGAGTTACACGGCCTTTGATCCCGAGATCATTTGCAATTCGCTCTTCGAGAAGCGTTATGGATGAACCTTCATCAATCATAGCGTACACTGTGATGCTTCCCTTAGGACCAGTTAAAACTACGGGTAGTATCTTAAATAAACAATCGCTTTGGTTAACGCGACAATCCAACAAGTGCTCATTGTTGCTAGACGATGTTACTGACTGAACAGGTGATGATGGTTTAACAACGGTGGTAGACAGATGTAGAAGAGGATGGTGCAAGCGTTTGCACTCATCGATTCCACACTCCCTTCTAAATTGACATTCTCCAAGACCATGCCCCCGTTGAAGGCAACCGAAGCACAAACGATTGGTTTTTACAAATTTCCATTTAATGATCACACTGAGTGCCTTGAATTCCGGGCATTCAGTTAGTTTGTGGCACTGCTTGCACTTCATGCAACCAAATTTTTGTGTATTTGTATTTTGTTTATGACGACTACCGAACTCATTACTATGTAAAACTCTTCTAGGCGTATTCGTAGGTTGGCGACTTGACGACGATTGCATACCTATACTTGCGGTGGTTGATGATGATGACTGCCTACTTTGCTGCAACGATGAAACCACTGAAGGCATAAGGCTAACTACTCTGGCGATATCACTCAACCAATCCGCAAACGTTTGTATAGTTGAGTGTCCTGACACTCCAGCTGCACGGCGACTCCATTTAAATTGCTTTGAAGCCGGCTGCTTAAGGACTATGTAGACCTTTTCCAAGAGTACTTCAGAAACTGTAAAATGTACTTCAGAATAGTAAATTGTACTTCAGAAAACGTAAAATGTACTTCGGAATAGTCAATTGTACTTCAGAGACCGTAAAGAGTATTTCAGAAACTATAAAATGTTCTTCAGAGTAGTCAATTGTACTCNGTACTTCAGAAACTGTAAAATGTACTTCAGAATAGTAAATTGTACTTCAGAAAACGTAAAATGTACTTCGGAATAGTCAATTGTACTTCAGAGACCGTAAAGAGTATTTCAGAAACTATAAAATGTTCTTCAGAATAGTCAATTGTACTCCAGAAACCGTAAAAAGTATTTCAGAATAGTCAAATGTACTTCAGAAACCGTAAATGTATTTCAGAAGACGAAAATTCGTACGCATTGTAATTATTTAAATAGTATATATTATAGTGATTTTTAATATATTTACTTTTTAAAATATTTTCCTATTATTTGTTTTTGTAATTTTTTTGGCCTTTATAACAATTATATTCAACAATTTATATTGAGCTCGAGGCCGTTTTTTAAATGAAAATTTTTATTGTGGAAAAGCAACAATAATTTGAAAAAATGGTAGAAGAGATAGCTATTTCGGAAATCACCACATTTCCTCATCAGACTTCTTTCAGTAGGATTCGAACCGACGATCCCACTGACTCAGCCAGTTGCCTATGCACCGTGCTAAGTACGCCTTGTAAATTATCGTTTGCTTTTTTCCACTATTTTCATTTTTGTTATGCCAACACAATCAAGCGCAGCTATTCCGCTGCAATTCACTTGATCATGTGGTTGTTGGTATTGTTGGTTTTTGCTAATAATTCTATTTTTAGAATGTTTAACTTTTAGGTGTGCTCGTCCTTAAGTTATTTGTTTTTGTTATTTTTTTGGCCTTTATAACAATTATATTCAACAATTTATATTGAGCTCGAGGCCGTTTTAAATGAAAATTTTTTTTGTGGAAAAGCAACAATAATTTGAAAAAATGGTAGAAGTGATAGCTATTTCGGAAATCACCACATTTCCTCATCAGACTTCTTTCAGTAGGATTCGAACCGACGATCCCACTGACTCAGCCAGTTGCCTATGCACCGTGCTAAGTACGCCTTGTAAATTATCGTTTGCTTTTTTCCACTATTTTCATTTTTGTTATGCCAACACAATCAAGCGCAGCTATTCCGCTGCAATTCACTTGATCATGTGGTTGTTGGTATTGTTGGTTTTTGCTAATAATTCTATTTTTAGAATGTTTAACTTTTAGGTGTGCTCGTCCTTAAGTTATTTGTTTTTGTTATTTTTTTGGCCTTTATAACAATTATATTCAACAATTTATATTGAGCTCGAGGCCGTTTTAAATGAAAATTTTTTTTGTGGAAAAGCAACAATAATTTGAAAAAATGGTAGAAGTGATAGCTATTTCGGAAATCACCACATTTCCTCATCAGACTTCTTTCAGTAGGATTCGAACCGACGATCCCACTGACTCAGCCAGTTGCCTATGCACCGTGCTAAGTACGCCTTGTAAATTATCGTTTGCTTTTTTCCACTATTTTCATTTTTGTTATGCCAACACAATCAAGCGCAGCTATTCCGCTGCAATTCACTTGATCATGTGGTTGTTGGTATTGTTGGTTTTTGCTAATAATTCTATTTTTAGAATGTTTAACTTTTAGGTGTGCTCGTCCTTAAGTTATTTGTTTTTGTTATTTTTTTGGCCTTTATAACAATTATATTCAACAATTTATATTGAGCTCGAGGACGTTTTTAAATGAAAATTTGTATTGTGGAAAAGCAACAGTAATTTGAAAAAATGGTAGAAGTGATAGCTATTTCGGAAATCACCACATTTCCTCATCAGACTTCTTTCAGTAGGATTCGAACCGACGATCCCACTGACTCAGCCAGTTGCCTATGCACCGTGCTAAGTACGCCTTGTAAATTATCGTTTGCTTTTCTGCACTATTTTCATTTTTGTTATGCCAATACAATCAAGCGCAGCTATTCCGCTGCAATTCACTTGATCATGTGGTTGTTGGTTTTGTTGGTTTGTGCTAATAATTCTATTTTTAGAATGCTTAACTTTTAGGTGTGCTCGTCCTTAAGTTATTTGTTTTTTGTTATTTTTTGGCCTTTTAACAATTATATTCAACAATTTTATAATGAGCTCGAGGCCATTTTTTAAATGAAAATTTATTGTGGAAAAGCAACAATAATTTGAAAAAATGGTAGAAGTGATAGCTATTCGAACAAGGCGTACTTAGCACGGTGCATAGGCATTCAGTAGG
>NW_016157263.1:114074-196574 GCF_001687245.7 Rhagoletis zephyria | reverse complement strand
GATCGTCGGTTCGAATCCTACTGAAAGAAGTCTGATGAGGAAATGTGGTGATTTCCGAAATAGCTATCACTTCTACCATTTTTTCAAATTATTGTTGCTTTTCCACAATGAAAATTTTCATTTAAAAAACGGCCTCGAGCTCAATATAAATTGTTGAATATATATTTTCCAATTACAAGTACATTAGTTTTTTTTGCAATGTCTATATATTTAAGAATGAAACAATTAATTTATTAATGCAGTTTTAAATTATGTTGCAACCGGCATGTCGTGTAAAGATAGCGCATCTGTAATGTAAATATCCCTCTGCCACAATCGCCACCAACAACTGCCGCTTTTCCTTCGTACAACGCCCGGACATAATAATAATGTCGCTTGAACATACACGACAAAATTCGTGCAGTAAGTGCTTGCACAGTAAAATTCGGACTATGAACAAATATATAGCCTTCCGCTTTATGCTGATATGGCAAAAAAAAACGTATGTTAAGACAAATATTGGCATTCCATCTACATTTGGTCCGGGCGTTGTCGAGCAAAGTAGGGTTGTTCGACTTCACTAGAAAGTCGACATTCGACTTTTCGATCGACTCTGTACAGTCCACTTTAAAAGTCGACCGATCCACGAAGAAAAGTCGACTTTTTTCGACTTTTTGAATAAAAAGAAAATGTATTAAGTATACTCTGCACTTAACTCATATATTAGCTATAAATATAAGAGTCAGAATACGCCAAAAATATCATGATTTACTAGTGGTCTTTAGAATAATCTGTAATTTAGTGAAATTCAATGCTAGGTAAAAAAAACAGACACTACGGGATGTTTAAAAATTTTGAAAGTTGTTCCAGTTATACAGCATTTAAATGTTGGTTGAGAGGGTGTTTAAAAACTATATTTTTAAAAAATAATTTAAAAATTTTTAAATTTTCACAAAAAAAATCTAAGAATTTTTTGAATCGATATTAGGTAATTACGGACAACTTTTTGAAAAATGTGGCCTTTCCGATGGAGCAGAATTGGCGGGTATTGGTAGAAATATAAGTGCCACTTTATAAGCATGGATAAATATGGGAGTAGCACAGACAGCTAGTGGATAGGGACTATCCACACGACTAATGTCGCATATTAACACAGCAATGTTTTTAGCGGTGTTTAAAATGTTGTACCTTACGGATTGGTCAAATTCGAACCAAAGACTGTCTGTAGAAACTTACATCAACTCATGCAGAAAAACTTTCTTGCATGAAATTTTTAACATAAATACCTATGTTTATCTTACCTCATTATTAACTGAAGATTGTGGAGACAAACGATTAACAAATTTGAGGAATTTGTTTTCGTATAGTAATTTTATGCGCTGCTCTTAAATGATTTGACAATATTGTTGTACTGTCATTAAAATTCGTTTCTCTACCACACTTTTCAAATTTCACTTCAGTTTTATTGGAAATTTTTTTTAAATACGACCAAACAGCACTCCGCGCCCTTGTTAGAAGATCAGTTTTTATATGCAAATAAATTAAAAAAAGTCGAGAGTCGAAAGTGAAAAGGCTCTCGTACTTGGAGCGACAGTCGTTGGTGGCGATTGTGGCTGAGCTATTAAACATTCTACCACTTTTCACCCAGATGCACTATCTTTATTCGATATGCCAGCTGGTACATAATTTAAAACTGCATTAAAAAATTAATTGTTTCGTTCTTAAATATACAGACATTGCGAAAAAACTAATGTACTTGTAATTTGAAAATATATTAAAAAGTAAATATATTTAACATCACTATGATATGTACTATTTAAATAATTACAATGCGTACGAATTCTCGTATTCTGAAGTACATTTTACGGTTTCTGAAGTACAATTGACTATTCTGAAGTACATTTTACGGCTTCCGAAGTGCATTTTACGGTTACTGAAGTACAATTGACTGTTCTGAAATACATTTTACGGTTTCTGAAGTACAATTGACCATTCTGAAGCACATTTTACGTTTTCTGAAGTACTGTTGACTATTCTGAAGTACATTTTACAGTTTATGAAATACATTTGACGCTTTCTGAAGTACTCTTGGAAAAGGTGTAGTTCTTCTAAACGCATTGGATTAAGCAAGTGGTGCTCACAGTTCGCTGACCTTAAGAAAGCGACAATATTACGGACCTGGTTTGAGAAACTCACTATTTGCTCAAGATGACTTTCGGTAATAACAGGAAACTGTTGAATCTTTTGCAATTGTGCACGAGTTAACAATTCAGGACGACCAAAATTAAATTTTAATTCTTCGATAACTTGTGGCACGTTATCTGGGAAAACTAAAAGCGAAGAAGCAACACGTCTGGCATTGCCATGCAAAGCTTTGTGAAGCCTCATCAAGTTCTGGCGATTTGACGGAATTTGACGAGACGGTACTTAAAAGCTTATGAAATGCGGCGCGTTATATCTGGTACATTAAAATCCGAATCAATTCCGCTTTCTGCCTATTAGTTTAACTTCTGTAGAACTTGATGACTGAAAACTTTATGTAAGATTAAATGACTGGCGTTTGTCTGCCTTCTGATTTAACTGGATGGCTTGTACGCTAAACTTCTCCGAAATCAATTCGGTAAACTTAATGTCGGCAAAAGTAGCGATGAAATGAAACACCCGTTTTAAAAGCCTTCGTGGCTAACAATATTTATTCGCTAATTTTAAGTTGAGCAGAAGTATTGCGATAAAATTATATTTCATAAAAAATTATATTTGACGAGAGCTCATACAAGTGCGCGTTACCGAATTGGTGCTTTCTCTTGGCTCAACTGACACGTTTAATTTGAATTTCTTCCATCGAACCGAGAGTAGCGTCATTCGTACATGTTTTCGAAATCTGAGTTGCATTTTCTCGTAGTTATTCGAATTTTTAAGGTCTGGTTCACAGATATGCTTTACGAAATGTACTCAGAAATGAGAGTGAAGTGCTTTAAATGTAAATATAATTTGGGGGATACCATTGAAAGTGGGGGAATTTTTTCAGGAATTTGGGAGAATTAGTCTTAATAGAGTTGGCATCCCTGGTTTGCAACAGAAGTATATGCCCGATCCATTATTTCAAAATTACTTGGACACACAACGAAATAATAGCAATATTTTTCTTGACCGTTTTCTTAAGAGCTGGGTAAGAATCACGTATGACGAAAATCGTCTGGACGATATCGTGCTGAGATTGTCTTGCTTCATTAAAACCAAAAATTGTTCGATCGTTTGTGCGATGTCGTTAACTCAATTCCAATTTAGCTTCACGCAACAGTAACAATAACACGTAACAGCAACACAAATATATGAATAAGTGTTTTGACGAAATCGTTTTGCCAGTATCGTTTCAAAGTTACGTGATTCATGCCCTGGGTACTAAGCTTTAAGAACGACAAATACGCTCAAAAATAAGGTGATTTTTATGGATTTGTACTGTTTTTTGATCCCAACTGTACTGATTATGTCATTAAATATCTGGCTACCCTAACTTTGAGCGACCTCTAAATATTTTATGATTTCGCAGTAGGGATATATTTTTTCGGTATAGAACAATCCTAGGGGGTGAGAGCATAAAAATTCCGACTTTACTTTTTCCCACATGCATTTTAGGACCACCCTAATGTATACATATACAGCTATGGCCAACCATTTAGCGCACCTGTACCTCAAAGGCAAATCCGTTAAAAAATGTAGATACTTTTTTTAACATATTTTCTTACTGCTCTGACGGAAAGAAGTGATTCTTTTTTTAATCAACTAATTGAAAGACTACTTTAAAACAAATTCAATGAGTAAATGTTTCGAATTTTTATACTCTTTTTGCNATGAAATACATTTGACGCTTTCTGAAGTACTCTTGGAAAAGGTGTAGTTCTTCTAAACGCATTGGATTAAGCAAGTGGTGCTCACAGTTCGCTGACCTTAAGAAAGCGACAATATTACGGACCTGGTTTGAGAAACTCACTATTTGCTCAAGATGACTTTCGGTAATAACAGGAAACTGTTGAATCTTTTGCAATTGTGCACGAGTTAACAATTCAGGACGACCAAAATTAAATTTTAATTCTTCGATAACTTGTGGCACGTTATCTGGGAAAACTAAAAGCGAAGAAGCAACACGTCTGGCATTGCCATGCAAAGCTTTGTGAAGCCTCATCAAGTTCTGGCGATTTGACGGAATTTGACGAGACGGTACTTAAAAGCTTATGAAATGCGGCGCGTTATATCTGGTACATTAAAATCCGAATCAATTCCGCTTTCTGCCTATTAGTTTAACTTCTGTAGAACTTGATGACTGAAAACTTTATGTAAGATTAAATGACTGGCGTTTGTCTGCCTTCTGATTTAACTGGATGGCTTGTACGCTAAACTTCTCCGAAATCAATTCGGTAAACTTAATGTCGGCAAAAGTAGCGATGAAATGAAACACCCGTTTTAAAAGCCTTCGTGGCTAACAATATTTATTCGCTAATTTTAAGTTGAGCAGAAGTATTGCGATAAAATTATATTTCATAAAAAATTATATTTGACGAGAGCTCATACAAGTGCGCGTTACCGAATTGGTGCTTTCTCTTGGCTCAACTGACACGTTTAATTTGAATTTCTTCCATCGAACCGAGAGTAGCGTCATTCGTACATGTTTTCGAAATCTGAGTTGCATTTTCTCGTAGTTATTCGAATTTTTAAGGTCTGGTTCACAGATATGCTTTACGAAATGTACTCAGAAATGAGAGTGAAGTGCTTTAAATGTAAATATAATTTGGGGGATACCATTGAAAGTGGGGGAATTTTTTCAGGAATTTGGGAGAATTAGTCTTAATAGAGTTGGCATCCCTGGTTTGCAACAGAAGTATATGCCCGATCCATTATTTCAAAATTACTTGGACACACAACGAAATAATAGCAATATTTTTCTTGACCGTTTTCTTAAGAGCTGGGTAAGAATCACGTATGACGAAAATCGTCTGGACGATATCGTGCTGAGATTGTCTTGCTTCATTAAAACCAAAAATTGTTCGATCGTTTGTGCGATGTCGTTAACTCAATTCCAATTTAGCTTCACGCAACAGTAACAATAACACGTAACAGCAACACAAATATATGAATAAGTGTTTTGACGAAATCGTTTTGCCAGTATCGTTTCAAAGTTACGTGATTCATGCCCTGGGTACTAAGCTTTAAGAACGACAAATACGCTCAAAAATAAGGTGATTTTTATGGATTTGTACTGATTTTTGATCCCAACTGTACTGATTATGTCATTAAATATCTGGCTACCCTAACTTTGAGCGACCTCTAAATATTTTATGATTTCGCAGTAGGGATATATTTTTTCGGTATAGAACAATCCTAGGGGGTGAGAGCATAAAAATTCCGACTTTACTTTTTCCCACATGCATTTTAGGACCACCCTAATGTATACATATACAGCTATGGCCAACCATTTAGCGCACCTGTACCTCAAAGGCAAATCCGTTAAAAAATGTAGATACTTTTTTTAACATATTTTCTTACTGCTCTGACGGAAAGAAGTGATTCTTTTTTTAATCAACTAATTGAAAGACTACTTTAAAACAAATTCAATGAGTAAATGTTTCGAATTTTTATACTCTTTTTGCCAAAAAAAAACAATTTGTGTCTTGGAAGTATGAAAAAGCATCTGTGAAGTCCAGAACGCAAGCGTATTCAAAAGAAACATACTGACTTTGAAGTTGTGTAAACCAAATTCATTTTAAAGTAGTTTAAATTAAATGCAGAGTCGGACAGTCGACTTTCTGCTTACACACAATTCAAACTGAACATTTGAAAGCACATTTACATGTCTGGCTGTAGCTGAGCGTGCAAAGATGTTTGCTACAGTTGGTCGCAGCCAAGAATGCCCATGTTCAAATCACATTTAATTTTACTTTTTTAATTTCGGTTTTTCTTAGTTATGAAAAAACATCTGTGTGAAGTGCAGAACGAAAGCGCATTCAAACGAAACATACTGACTTTGAAGTTGTTTAAGCCAAATTCATTTTAAAGTAGTTGAAAATACATGCAGGAAAAGTCAATTGACTGCTTCCTAGGACATCGCCATGTTAAATAAATGAGTTCGTTGCAGGTAAAATAACGAGAATTTCAATTAGTTGTCATTGAAAATAAAGTAGTTTATAAATTACTTTTAAATTAATTCAATTTACTGCAGGGTTATTACTTTATTCAACCAATATAAAAGAAGTTAACTATAATTCGCTAATATAGCGCATTTCGGTTACGAAATTGCGTGGCCATTAAAGAGGTAAAATTTCAAATCATAATTTGTATTACAAAATGCTTACGTCCTCAGTATTTTGTATTATATACCAGATTTGTATTAACTGCCTCGTCTCCGCGCCACTGACTTTTACAAGCGTACCCCATTTTCTTCTTGGCATGGGGTAGCACGGTTCCAGGACAACATGAACATTAAAAAAAAATAGTTTGCGGTAATATTTTGAAAATAACGCCAATCAATAAGATTCAGCTCAAATCTCAGAATTGGTAATTCCAAATTAAACGTTATTTTTAAGTGTTTGCAAATAATGAAACTGGCCCACTTTTCAACTACTTTTCAAGAACTATAAAGCAGGCCTATATAGAATGATGGATTTTAGGCGTTTTTCCGGAATGGCATTTGACTGATCCTACTAATAAAAGTAAAAGTGGGTCAGTTTTATCATTTGCAAACATTTACAAATCGATGGCTGAGTGGAAGAAAGACCTATCTCGGCAGCTAGTATGAAAACGCCCTATCTCAGAAAAATTTCAACATCGTTCTATCTCAGAAAACTTTTCAAGAACGCTCCACTTCAGAATTTGATTGGAAAACACCCTATCTCAGAATTTTGTTGAATAACGTCCTATCCCAGCTGCCGATTCAAAAACGCCCTATCTCAACTTATTTTCATTGTATTTTCATTTGAGATAGGGTGCTTTTGAACCGAGTTCGGAGATAGGGCGTTCTTCAACAAAATTCTGAGATAGGGTGTTTTCCAATCAAATTCTGAAGTGGGGCGTTCTTGAAAAGTTTTCTAAGATAGGGCGTTTTCGAACCGGCTGCGATATAGGTCGATCTTCCACTCAGCCATCGAAATAAAGTTGAGTAATATCCATGACTCCAGTTTGGACTTTTACGAAGGATAATGACCTTACGCCCCCGCAGGAGCCAGGCCGGACTGGCTTATGGAGGAAAAACTTGGAATTTGTAATGTCCAATTCAGAGATTTGACCTTAATCTTAAACTTTTTTTAAATGTGCACGTTGTCCTGGAAGCGTGGTACCCCATCCCAAGAGCAAGATCGGGGAAGCTTGAAGAAGTCAGGGGCGTGAAGATGAGGCAGTAAATAAAACTCTGGATTATAATATAAAATACTGAGGAAGTAAGTACATTTTTAATATAAATTATGGTTTCAAATTTTGCCTCTTTAATAGCCACGAATTCTATTTAGCCGAATGCGTGACCGAGGCATTTTAGATGGATAGTCAGTTATTCAGTTAAAGAGACTTATCAGCGAATCATATTTGACCTTTTTATATTGGTTGAATAATGTAATAAGTAAGACAAAATGTTAATATAAAATTTGTTTGATAAAGTATCTGCATCCCGATTTTTTAACGGATTTGGCTTTGGTGTACAGGTGCGCTAAGTGGCTGGGCATATCTGTAAATGCGCATACTGGATAAATTCACGCCTCCAAATCATGTTGTGCTAAGTCAGAATCAGTGATCGGACTTCTACCACATTGTGGTAGATCTGCCACTTTTTTGAGCATCTACCACATCTACCACTCAAGGTCTGAAATCTACAACATATTCGCGTTTTTGAGTAGTTTTATTTTTGCTTGACATAACTTTCATAATTTTACACGATATGGTAACAAGAATGATATAATACAAGATTCCGCATTCACGGCGACGACGAAATTTCTCAAGTAAAAGTAAACAAAGCCGAATGGGAGGATAAAATAAACTGTAAAATAGTAAATTTTCTCAGTAATCAATTGTTCGACAGGAAACGCCCTTTATTGTGTTAAATTGTAAAATATATGATTTATAAAAAGAATTAATAGCGAAAATGTTAAAAACCGGCGATTTTTGTGAAAGTATTAGCAAATTTAAGTGCATCTAAGGTTTCTGAGGCGTTGTTTACTTTTACTTGAGAATTATCAAAATCGGCAAATCCCAATTAGCTGTTTCTGGAACGTGCCACATTTGTTCGCTACTTCGTGATGTGATAAAAAGAAAAGCTGGCAGCACTCCGCAAGGTTGCATAAATCTCTTAAAATATGTTCAAAAAATATCTTAATATTGTAGGAACTGCTTTACACTGTGAAGGAAAAAAATTTTTAAAACTCAACGCAATTTTTAGCATCTTCAATCTTGCACTTTATTATACTAAAATTAAATTTTTTTAGAGTCTTATTAAAAAGTTTGCCATTTAGGTGAAACCTTGCAGAAGTTTTTTAATTTTTGTACAAAGTTTGATCCAAACCCAGAGATCTATCACATTTTTTTTTTAATCTTCAACATTTTTTCCCAGATTCTACCACACAGAATTTTTTTAAAGTCCGATCACTGGTCTGAATATGTCTAAAGTTACTTGGCATGGTTTGGTTTGGAGGCGTCGATATGTATGTATGTATGTTTAGTTAAATTAAAACTTAAAAATAATGTTTCTGTATTTTTAATTCCTTATATGCAACTTATTTTGTAGATGGCAAAGATGAACATCGGAAGGGATTGTTAACAATGAAAATGGCAGAAGGCGCTAAACTTCAGATGTGTTATCTTCTCCATCATCTTTATGATATACAACTTAGGCATCGAGTTGAAAGTATCATATCCTTTTCCCATGATTTTGTTGGTGATTTGCAAGCAGATCAACTTAGACGGTATATTGAAATAAAACAATCAGATCTGCCTAGTGCTGTTGCTGCTAAAAAAACTAAAGAATTCCGTTGCCCGCCTAGAGAACAGATGAATCAAATATTGTGTTTTAAGAATCTCGAATCAGATGATCAGGAAAATTGCACCTGTGGTTTGGACTTAAGGAGCAGGTTGTATGACTTTCATGATAGCCTCATGAAAAAGGTGTCCCTTAATGCTTTACAAGAGCCCGATGAAGTCGACAGCAACGCCATTGAGGAAGTAAAAACAGGACCAATTACGAAGATTTATAACTTTATAAATACAGTAAAAGAACTCGAAGAAGGACCAAAGGAAGTTGAAGAACCAGAAAAGAAAACTCCCGAGGAGGTTTTCCGCAAAGTGTTAATAAAAACTATTGTTAGCTGGGCTGAAGAATCACAAATAGAAAATCCAAAGCTTGTAAGAGAGATGTTCAGCTTATTGGTCCGTCAATATGACACCGTTGGCGAGCTGGTTCGAGCCCTTGGTAAAACTTATGTCATCAACAACAGAGCTAGGGATGATGTGGCGGAAATGTGGGTAGGCTTAAGCCAAATTCGTGCTTTGCTTCCAGTACAAATGAGTCAAGAAGAGGAAGAACTTATGAGGAAGCGACTTTGGAAATTAGTAAATAATGCGACCTTCTTTCAACATCCTGACCTTATACGAATATTAAGGATTCATGAGAACGTAATGGCTGTTATGATGAATACGTTGGGACGCCGGGCACAGGCACAAAGTGACGCTCCATCACAAACCGAAGGTGTAGAAGGAGCGCCACCAAAAGAAAAAGACACCTCTCATGAAATGGTTGTTGGTTGCTGTCGTTTTCTATGTTATTTTTGTAGAACAGGCCGTCAGAATCAAAAGGCCATGTTTGATCACTTCGATTTTCTATTGGACAATGCCAATATTTTGTTGGCACGGCCCAGCTTGCGGGGTTCCACTCCTTTAGATGTGGCATATTCAAGTTTGATGGAGAACACAGAATTGGCTCTAGCACTTAGAGAACATTATTTAGAGAAAATCGCAGTTTATCTGTCCAGATGCGGATTGCAGAGCAATTCGGAGTTGGTGGAAAAGGGGTATCCAGATCTGGGATGGGATCCGGTAGAAGGAGAACGTTATCTGGACTTCCTTCGTTATTGTGTATGGGTGAATGGCGAAAGTGTTGAGGAGAACGCAAACCTTGTCATTCGTCTTCTTATCCGACGTCCAGAATGCTTAGGGCCGGCTCTAAGAGGAGAAGGGGAAGGTCTATTTCGCGCAATAGTCGAAGCAAATCGCATGTCCGAACGCATTGCGGATAGATGCAATATGCAAGATGAGGCAGAGGGCACAATTGCTGGCTTAAATTTCACACATCCATTGCCAGAAGGAGATGAAGATGAAGACTATATTGATACAGGCGCAGCGATTCTTAACTTTTATTGTACACTTGTGGATCTTCTTGGCAGATGTGCACCCGATGCTTCCGTTATTGAGCAGGGTAAAAACGAATCACTGAGGGCTAGAGCTATTTTGAGATCTCTGGTGCCACTGGAGGACCTTCAAGGTGTCTTAAGTTTAAAATTTACACTGACGCAAACGGCGCCAGGAGAAGAAAAACCCAAGTCTGATATGCCATCAGGACTTCTGCCGAACAATAAACAGAGCATAGTTCTGTTCCTGGAGCGAGTTTACGGTATTGAAAATCAAGACCTATTTTACCGTTTGCTAGAAGATGCTTTTCTTCCCGATTTACGAACCGCCACTATTCTTGATAAGAGTGATGGTTCTGAAAGTGACATGGCCCTTTCGATGAACCGGTATATCGGCAACTCAATACTGCCTCTACTCATAAAACATTCAAAGTTTTACAATGAGGCCGAGAATTATGCCAGCCTCTTGGATGCAACGTTGCACACTGTGTATAGATTATCTAAGAACCGTATGCTCACGAAGGGCCAGAGAGAGGCAGTTTCAGATTTCTTGGTAGCCCTTACATCCCAGATGCAACCTGCTATGTTACTGAAACTTTTGCGCAAGTTGACGGTGGATGTTTCCAAATTATCCGAGTACACAACTGTAGCGTTAAGAGTATGTTACCTCTGATTCTAGTTACAAAAATACTGTGATCAAACTGAAAATATTTTATGCAAAAAGGTGGACACCAAGAGCGTAAGCTTGCTATTTGTAACTAATTTCAAAAAAGAGGAGGGAGTTATATATTCTTCGTATGTTTTTTTTTATAAGATAACTTTGGACCACGTGAATTATTTTCCACACATTTTTATATCGGAAGGAGAGACCTGACCCAATAAAATTTCGTTACATTCCGATCATTGGATCATGAATAAACTAAATGTAGTGCTAAATTGTTATACAAACATTGAAGCCGGTAGTGTTTTTTGGTTATTTGCGCCATACCATAGCCATAACCATAGCATTTAAATGTTCCGTTAAAACGCGCAGCTCTCTAACGATTATTGGTGCCGTACTATATATAACGCCAGAGCCACAACCAGGGATGCCGTTTGGATCTAAAGAGATCCAATTGGATACATTTTTAGACGAATTTTTGCTGGATAATTATTTTTTCCGGTCAGTATAAAGGTGGTTACTTTTTTAAATAGGCCAAAATTTCATATTTCCTATAAAGTTTTTTTCGTTCAAAAATTGATTTTCATTAAAGATGGTAGAAAGCATTACGTTTTCTAAACGTATAAAGAATCGCTACTTAAGCGTGAAATTAAAGCATTTTATTTTTTGTGAACGAAGCAATGAACATATGAAGAGATCTCACCAAAATAGGTATAAGCGCAATTGCTTTAATTAGCTTAAAATGATGCTTTATGCAAGATCTTAATATACAAATCGTCGTTTAAAGTACAAAACCGCGAATCAACGAAATGCAAAACCGCGTATCAAGATAATGCAAAACCGCGTATGTGACGTTGCATAAATTATTTTCTAGAGAGTAAAAACACTTATATTTCAAAATGGTTCTCTTTTTTATAAAGCAATCGCATTTCTGGCTAGTATATTTCAGGACGAATGGATAAGGATTGAGCCAAGAGCTTGTGTGAGCAAATCCAATTTTTGGCAGCAAATGTCAGTTACGCGGTTTTGCAGAATGACGATACGCGGTTTTGTACTTTAAACGACGATATATATAAAGTAAATTATACTCTTTCTGTAGTAATCTCTTTCATATCACATATTTTCATTTGTTAATTTAAAAAGAAAGAAGATTTCAATGTAGTTTAAAAAACTAAATTTGATTTATTTAAGGAAACTTTTATGAATTTTACTGAAAAGACTTTAAATACACTCTAAAAAATTTTTGTTTATTTGCGCATATTGATAGAGGTAACCAGTTTCCTCTTTTAATGTGTGCAAATTTGCACGCCTTGTAATAAAATTAATCATTGCCTGTTTACTTTTACATAACGAATTTGTCGCAAGAGCAAAATTACACATAAAATGTTTAAAATAAAGTAATGTTTATTATTAGTAGGAAATGTATTTGTATTTTGAAAATTTTTGCAATTTTAAACATTCTATATTTGTGTATTTATGTGTATATTTTAAAGATCTCAAGTTCAAAATCAAATACTGAACAACCTATACGTATATTTATACAGATTCTTGTTGAAAAATAGATACTTTTCAGTAGTAGTTTTACATGCTCTTTTTAGAGTGTACTTGCTATTTATTATATGAGTAGTCCACTTGCAAAGTGCGCTATGTAAAATTTCTTCCATTTTTAGTGTTTGGAGGATAACGTGCCAGTATTTATAGTAGTTTCATGTCCACTAACAACACAGTGCAAAATCTTTTTTATATTCTGAAAAAATAGCATCAAATGTTAACTCTTCTTCCAAAAGTCGCTATCACACTTATTTATAAACTTTCAAAACTATACATCTTCTGATGAACTTAGAAAACTGCTTTAGGTCGTATAGACTGTTAATGTTATCTTATGTCATGTTATTTTATGTTACAATTTTAAAAGGCTCTTATTTATCCAAATTTTCAGGTAATAATGGAAAAGATTCAATTTAAATGATACTTGTTGTCGTAGTCGTTTTTTCAAATTTACGGCTTTCTATTATAAAATCACATAACGCTGTTTGCAAGTGGACTACTCATATTTAATTTGCAAAATACTTATGCACAAAAAATGTACTTTATAAATTGAAATTACAAATATTTGATTTTTTGCACATGTATTCCAAGTCCTTAGGATGGGTTAAATTATGTATTTTTTATGAAAATGTTTGGTTTTCTTACAAATTATGAGATGTATATGTGAAAAAAGAAAATTGGATACATTTGGATACATTTTTGACTTGGTCAGGGATACATTTTCTTGAGACGGCGCGGCAACACTGGCCACAACCATAGCCGTAGGTATCTATTTATGGCTAAGGCGTTAAGGTGCCATACTCTAATTTGGCCTTAAATAGCGGAAGCATAAGAGTTAAAAGTTTTTCGAATAAAGTTGATTCATATCACCAAATGGATGAAAAATACATAAGTATTTATTGCGCCGTTTATAAGAGCTATTTATTTTCCAATTTTTAATTTTTACATTGTCCATTTTTACTTTATGGGAGAAATGTTTTTTCCGGTTCGGAAAGAGTTATAAGCGAAATAATAACTAATTGCTCAATATCGCTAGCTTAGAGCGCAAAGTCGCTAAGTCCAAATTTTTTGTGAAAACTCATATTTTCAAATAGAGAGCAAGTGAAATACAAAATGCATCGTTTTCAAAATTAAATTTTAAAGTATAGTTAAATCATTAATTAAATTTAAATACAGAAATTTCTATGGAATGTTCTGTACAGTGTTGCCGAAAGCTTTCGCTGGAAAATCGTCACTTTACCCTAAAAAAATCGTCATTTTGGCGAAAAAATCGTCAAATTTTTTTTTATTATATTTTTTTAACAAAATAAAAAATACAAAGGAATTACATACAATGAAATGTATGCATAAAAATAAGCAATTGCGTCGTCTTAAAATTGCATACCTTTAACTTAAATTTATTTGAATAAATTGAGTAAAAGGTCTGAAATTTTAAGAAAAAGCATTTGCTTAAATTTTATGCAGGGACCGAAAATAACTGTATGTAAAAAATTTTAAACTAAAAAATCATTATGAGAAAGCTGTCACACACATACATATATTTTTAAATGCCAAAATGCTTAATTGTATTAGCTTTTTTCAAATTCGTTTTGATTGTAAATTTTGACCCAAAAGCTAAGAAGTAGCAGTTATTTTTTAACCCATACAATTCAATTCAACTTAATGTGTTATTTTATGACTTTTATTTTTTGAACCAGAAATAAAAGTCCTATTATGACAGATATTTTTTCGGCTTTTCGGAATAGTTATACTTGGACTTTTATTTTTCTGTCCTAAAATAAAAGTCCATATATGACAGAAAATTTAATTATCCTTGAAAAAAGTCACCTTAAGACTTCTATGTGTAGGAAAACAAAATAAAACTTCTTTATTTTAATTTCTGTTTTAAAATATTTTCTGTAGAGTTTTAGGCTAGTGGAGCAGCCTATAGTCTTCTGGCCAATTCATTGTGCATGCCAAATTCTGTGCCTAGTTTGATTTTTGTTTTTCCACAAATAAAAATAACAATAATAAAACCAAATTAATTATTTTCGATGTGTCATTTTTTTGGTAACCAAATTATGTTACATATTATGTATAAACGTGTTTACAATGGCGTGTTTACTTTTAAAAACATAATTTTCCCAAATTGTCTGCTGATAAATTTGTTCTCAAATCACTTAAAACCAGGGACGTGAACCGGTTTTGAACCGGAAAACCGCTTTTTTCTATTAATTAACTGAACCATTAACCGAAACGAAGTTTTCCACAAATGTTTGATCCGAACCGAAAACCGAACCACTTTCTATAAAGGTTTAAAGGTTCGTTTCAATCAATTTTCAATAGATAAATGCACCCGTTTTTTTTCTTTTTGTTAAACATAGTAATACCTACCATGTTTGTTTACAATGTGACAATATATAATGTAAAGGCAACCCATCTCATTTGACAGACACTTGACCCTTAATTTTGCGCATTGTTGCACTTGACACTGGACACTTATAAACTTGCGCGTTATTTTTTTGTTTTTCGAACCGTTGAACCGAACCGAAAACCGAACCACTTTCTATAAAGGTTTAAAGGTTCGTTTCAATCAATTTTCAATAGATAAATGCACCCGCTTTTTTTTCTTTTTGTTAAACATAGTAATACCTACCATGTTTGTTTACAATGTGACAATATATAATGTAAAGGCAACCCATCTCATTTGACAGACACTTGACCCTTAATTTTGCGCATTGTTGCACTTGACACTGGACACTTATAAACTTGCGCGTTATTTTTTTGTTTTTCGAACCGTTGAACCGAACCGAAACCCGGTTCAAAGACCAAAAAACCGCTTTGACCAAAAGTGCAAAAACGGTTCGAACCGCTGAATCGAACCGACCAAATTTTTCATCCGGTTCACGTCCCTGCTTAAAACCATATATGAGACATTCTTTTTCATATTGAACACCAAATTTTGTGTCACACTTTCGATTGGCTTCAAATTTGCTTATGGGTTCTATACAAGAAATAAGCTAACACGTGTTCGAGGAACTTTTTGTACCCGAGCGCACTTGTGCACAAGGGTATTATAACTTTGTTGTAGCAAAACGAATCGAGATAGATACAGACAAATGTATACATAAATGATCAGAATGAAAAGAGAAATCGATTAAGCGGTGACTGTCTGTCCGTCCTCCCGCCTGTAGACACGATAGCTCAAGTAAAAATTGAGATATCTTAACGAAACTTGGTACGTGCACTTCTTTCGGGCGTAGGACGGATGGTATTGAAAATGGGCAAAAGCTGACAATAACCACGCCTACCTCCCAAATATCGGTAATTTTCAGAAATACGAAAACTGCGATATTTTAGTAACTACTGAAGATTATTCACTCAAAATTGATATTTACAATAATTTTTAGACGAAAAATAAGAATATTATAAATTTTTGGAAAATGGGCGTGGCCACGATTTTAAAATCGGAAAGCTTATTTATTCAAAATTAATGCTTTCAACAATTCTTTACCAAGAAATGTATTTGGCTCCTCCGAAAAATATGAAATTTGGAGTTGTGTCGATATTGCAGAGGACCATCTATATGTACATATACCTAGAATGAAATGAATATTACACCGTGCGACAGTCAATTTCGAATTCNTCGAATAGAAAAAAAAAAGTTATAGCCGCTTTTGTGGGTAAAGGACTGAGTAACGCTAGAATGTATTTAATAGATTTAAATTTAAGTTGCTCTTTTTACTGACCAATGACATGCTAAGTAGTANAAAAAAAAGTTATAGCCGCTTTTGTGGGTAAAGGACTGAGACACGCTAGAATGTATTTAATAGATTTAAATTGAATTTGCTCTTGTTACCGTCAAATGACATGCTAAATAGTACAAAGGTACATAATTACTTGCTCTTGACATTATTTTATGTTACTTACCGGAATTAGTGAAAGTGGATTTTGTGAAATTGGACCCTTCGAACATTGTGTTATTAATACTATGACAGAGAATAAAACNTTTAATTTCTATTACAATTTCTTCCATTTCTATTACAATTTATTCAAAATGCACTAACACATTTAACCAAAAACACTAATACACTAACCAAAAACACACCTACAGCCTGCCAAATACACACCTACAGCCTGCCAAATACACACCTACAGCCTGCCAGGAAAAATGGTAAGAAGAGTTACTTTACTTATGAAACTGTACGATGTTTTAGTTTTTCTCTCTGACGTCAGGAGACGTATTATTTAATAAAAAAATTATTCAAAAGATGCGGTGCACTGTAAAATAACAATATGGGTATCAATTAAAAGGAAAAATTCTGTAGAATAGAATTAAAAAATTTAATTTTTGGGTGCACCAGGACGAATAAATATTGAAAATGAACTTTTAAAACTTTATCCTTGAATATCCAAGGGAATTCCCAATATAAATTTTTGAAAAAAATATATGTCCTCAAATTTCGTCCTTCTAACTTTATTAGTTTTAGGAAAAAAAATATTACACTTCTCTTTATAAGATATTGATAGTTACAATTGACATACATGAAGAAATGGAATCATTATTATGGAACCATGTATGCGCTCTAAAAGAACAATCTGACCGTATGATATACCTACGGTTTAAATACTTTAATTGTTTTGTATACAAGGGCGTAGCCAGCCTTTCATCTAGGGGGCAGGAGTTTACATAGAGGGAAAACATGTTTTTAAATATATATTTCTTGTGTATACAGGGTGTCCTAGAAGTAACCTGCCAAACTTGAGGAGAAGGCAGGTGGGGTGGTGAGCTCCCTGATAAGCAAAAATTTTTCAGGTAAAAGTGTCACCGTTTTTGAAATATTTAAATTTTTTTGAATTAAAAAAAAGTCGTGCCTTTTCATGTATTTTCTTTAACTGCATCTACAAACAAGGCTATACTTGGTAAATTTTTTATGTAAAATACTTTCAGATAGTTGCTTCTCCATACTCAAATGCAATGTAGTTAAAATATATTAAGGAACCATTATAAAATTAGGACTATATTGAGATTTTTAACTTTTTGATATTTTCTTCCCCAAATTTGACCATCTCTGGTGAAAAAAAATGTACTGAGCTATAACTTTACATTACATAAAAAAATTGCTCATTTAATAAATATTTCAGAAAGGCGCCACTCTTACTATTTCGAATAGAAAAAAAAAAGTTATAGCCGCTTTTGTGGGTAAAGGACTGAGTAACGCTAGAATGTATTTAATAGATTTAAATTTAAGTTGCTCTTTTTACTGACCAATGACATGCTAAGTAGTACAAAGGTACATTATTACTTGCTCCTGACATTATTTTGTGTTACTTACCGGAAATAATGAAAGTGGATTTTGTGAAATTGGACCCTTCGAACATTGTGTTATTAATACTATGACAGAGAATAAAACAAAATACCATATTAAAAAATCTTTGCATATTTTTTACACCAGTTAGTACAAATTATGCCATATGGCATCATTCCAAAAAACACTTTAGAATCGCATTTTGGGAAAAAATTAAATTGAATGTTATTATTAAAGCCCGAATCTAAAAAGATGTACCGAAAGGGTTAAGAAAGTATAAGTTTTCTGGTAGCCTTTACAACGATACCGATTTTTTACGATTTATACACGAAGTATACAAATATGCTCACCAGGGAAAAGGAGGTTCAATCGTCTTTACAACGATACTTAATTCTTAAAAGTCGGTTAGTAATTTCTTTGTTTTTTTTTATATAAAAGGTATATTTTCCTTTTATGTGTTTTTTCTCAAATTTTTATGTACGAAGTATACAAATACGCATATCAGAAGAAATAAGATCTCATTGCGTTAGCAACGATATAAATTGTTTAAAAATCGGTTGGTAATTTGTTTGTATAAAATATTTATTTTATAAAAAGAAGGAATTTTTTCTTTTTAAATGTTTTATCTCTAATTTTTACATACAAAGTGTACAAGTATGCATATCAGAAGAGAAGAAGGGGGTCTAATCACGTTTACANACTTTAATTGTTTTGTATACAAGGGCGTAGCCAGCCTTTCATCTAGGGGGCAGGAGTTTACATAGAGGGAAAACATGTTTTTAAATATATATTTCTTGTGNGTACCAACTTTTTAAAAATCAGTTCAAAATTGTTTGAAATATAAGGTTTTATAGCACCTGTAATATAAGTTAGCAAAAAAAGTTATAAACCATTTAAATAAGAGCAAAAGGCGGTCTACGGCTGTATTTTTAGTTCCTTTAGTTATTCACATATAATAATAAAAGATAGTTTTTTACCAAAGATCCTATTTCGAACTTCGAAGGCCCATATCTCGATTTCCGAGGCTAAGTACAAAAAACGGGAAAATTACTTTTTTACCTATGACCGAATCTCTTAAAAAGAAATTGGTTTGATCCAATGCCCAACGGAGTGCTGTACAGTGTAATGATTCTAGTATCTTCATTTATGTATATTGTAACTATCAATATCTTATAAAGAGAAGTTTTTGTTATTTTATGGCCTTATAACAATTATATTCAACAATTTTTATTGAGCTTGAGGCCATTTTCTTTTAATGAAAACTTATTGTGGAAAAGCAAACATAATTTGAAAAAATGGTAGAAGTGATAGCTATTTTGGAAATCACCACATTTCCTCATCAGACTTCTTTCAGTAGGATTCGAACCGACGATCCCACGACATTCTGATTAGGAAATGTGGTGATTTCCGAAATAGCTATCACTTCTACCATTTTTCAAATTATTGTTGCTTTTCCACAATAAGTTTTCATTAAAAAAGCTGTCTCAAGCTCAATAAAAATTGTTGAATATAATTATTAAGAGAAGTGTAAATTTTTTTTATCTAAAACTAATAAAGTCAGAAGGACGAGATTCGAGGACGTGGTAGTTTACATATTAGTCCTTGACATATATTTTTTTCAAAAATAAATACTTTAAATTTCCAAGGATATTCAAGGATAAAATTTTAAAAAGACATTTTCAACATTTATTCGTCCTGTAGTATACTAGCAAATGACAGCTTGCTTCGCGGCGCCAAATAAAATCTTTTGCGTTGGCCAATTCAAAAATAGCGTTTAAAAGCAAAAGCAGTCTGTAAAGTTAACATTTTTAGTTTAAACTAAAACTAAACTGAAAAGCGGAATCTTCCTCACACATTTGCCAAGAAAAGTAGCGCTGTGATTCCATATGGAAAACTAGTCCCTTTCGATGTAATGCGTTTTACCTATGGTAGGGTTGCCAGACGTCCCGGTTTTAGACTATTTGACCCGGTGTCCCGGTCCAACTTAAAATGTCCCGGATTTCGTTTAAGTGTCCTGGTTTTCGATTTGATTGCACAAATTTTGAATAAAATTTCAAAAATAACTATACTGAGAGAAAAAAACGCGTTGTAATATTAAGAAAAATGTTATGAACTTGCTAAACACGTTAAAATGACATGCACAGGGTTTTACAATTATATTAAGCAAAAGCCAGAAGTGTTGAATTAAGTTCACAGCAACGAAAAAAGTTACTGATATTTTAATGTTACCTTGTACTAAATTTTTTTTTCTTTCATGAAACCTAGAGTTATGGGCTCGGAGACTCTTTCATCAGATCACAATTTCTAATCAGATCTTTTAGAAAAATTTTGAAAATGTAGCTTTTGAGCCAATTAGTAAAGTGAAAGTCTGAAGTTACTAGAAAATTTGGTTGATTTTTTGCAATTATTTATTTTTTGTTGACAGTGTCTTCCATATAAAAAAACTTGTCGAACATAGTTTGAATGGAAGAAACTCTCAGTAAAAACAATACCAAAAATCAACTAAATTTTTTTTTCAAAATTCATTTTCCAAAATTTTTTAACACTTTTTTATAAATTGTATTTTTATAAAGAACAAAAATGTGCATGCATTGTAAAAAATTCCTTGTGCTTTAGTTGTGATAACCCTGCAGTAAAATTTAGAGACAGTCTGACAAATTGCTATATCCGAACTACATATTTCAGAATTATCTCTGAACTGGTGCAAAACGGCTGCAGAACGGGACAGTTGAAGCTTTTGATGTGCTAGTTGCGCTCTGTGGAGAAGTAAATGCACAAATTCTCACTTCTCGTACAATACTAAAATAGCCCAGCGGGAAGACCTCCGACTGTAACATCGTTGGTCGCGAGTTCAAAACGTTGTGGAGGCAGTTGTGATTTTCAGATTTAATAAATTTAAATTTGTTGAGTGCCGCTTAAAAATTGAAGAGCAAATGATAAAATTTAATAAAAATTAAATAAAAGAATAAAAAAATTAAATAAAATGCAATCTGTAAGAGAACAGAAAAAATTTAAAAAATATCAAAAATCGAATAATCGAAATTTTTTCATAAAAAACTTATTGCAGATCTGTACAAAATGGAAACAGTTAAGAAAATAAAAAAATATTCAGTAATCTAGTTTTGAAATTTTTTCTCATAAAAAGCATTGCGTTGGGATAGATCGAGAACCAGTACCGCCTCTTAAAGAGCTAGTTCTGCGCTAGTTCCGAACTAGCGCGATTTACTGCAGGGAAGTTGTTTTGTTTTGTTGGTGTACGTTGTAATGATCTCATGATCTCATGTTTTTATGTTTTTGTTTATGTCTGTCAAAATAAAAGATTACCACATCTTTTCGGACGTAATTTTTGTCGAAACGAATGGGAAGGGAGTGAGAGGCCCTCCCTTAGGTGTCCCGGTTTGGCAACAGAGATATCTGGCAGCTCTAACCTATGGTCTTATTTCCACCTGTGAGATCTCTGCCAAGCGTGCGTAATATTCTTCGATCATCCTGCAACTTTAGCATTAGTCCGGTTACCATGTAAGCCAATAAAATTCCTTATACGGAAACTCAAGAGCACAGATGAGCGTTTTCAATTATAGAATGGTAAAGAATCCTCGCTGCCCCACAGGATGAAAAGTTCTCGCGTACATTGGCTAAATGAGTCGTGTGATCTCATGAATATCGTTCAAATGAAGCCATTGATATACCTATCGTGTTCCTTCTTGAACAGATGTGGTCGAATCTTTCCTTGTCAATTCGCCACTTTTAGAATTCGTCTTAATATTTATGAATTGATTTCTTTGAGTCTTACTGCTGTAATAACGGCCACCTCGAGCAACTTCGTCAATCGGAGGTAAGTAGAAGCAAGATCACGCTTACACAGTCTTACGGTCTTTATATGCATACTTAAACGCATCCTTGATTTAGCCGTCTGAAAAGTAAATTCGTCTAAGATAAACAAACCCCGTGGGGGTTTCTATATATTTCGGGTGCAGCGTCATCCATTGGGTCCCTTTTCTGCAAAACCTTTGCTTGTCATGAAATGAATACGAATTATGAATTCCAATCAGATTTTATAAAAAATACGGATTTTGTAAATATCTAAACTCCAGCGGGTCCATTTTTAGCAAAGGAATTTTTCATCATACAGGTAGTCACGCTGCGAATTTGAACGAAATCTGTTAGTAAATACGACTTTTATAAATTACTCTACTTCAGCGCCACCAGGGTATTTTCTAGTAGCCCATAATAGGACCTCCGACAATTTGACTGGGCTCTATTTAGTGGTTTTTGAGTTTAGTCCGAAAAACGAAAATGGCTATCATTTTATGTATGTAATCTTCCTTATCCTGAGTTTCGCCCGAAAAAAATTCACGCGAAAATTTTGATTCCCCCCATAGTAAATACATGGAAACCAAAAGCGAAAAGTGAACCGGTTCAGGGAAGATGAAACTCATGATAATAGGCCTTATCATGAGTTTGATTTTCCCCGAACCGGTTCACTTTTCACGTTTGATTTCCATGTATTTATTATGGTCTGAATACAAATTTTCAGGTGAAATTTTTTCGGGCGAAACTCAGGATAAGGCAGAATGAGTTTCGAATGAAAAAAAAATCATCATGAAAGTAATAAACGTTTAGAATGTGTATTAACAAAATAGGTTCATAAATACGGCTTTTATAAATAACTCGACTCCCGAGCCATCCAGCGGGTCTATTTTTGGTAAACTTGTTTGCCATGATGGCTGGTAGCTTACATTTTGAATTTAAAAGAAATCGGTTCATAAATACAACTTTTATAAATAACTCGCCTACTGCGCCACCTAGCGGCTCCGTTTTTGGTAAACGTATTTTCCATTATTCTGAATCTATACCTTTTGAATTTGAAAGAAATCGGTTCATAAATACGACTTTTATAAATAACTCGACTCCCGAGCCATCCAGCGGGTCTATTTTTGGTAAACTTGTTTGCCATGATGGCTGGTAGCTTACATTTTGAATTTAAAAGAAATCGGTTCATAAATACGACTTTTATAAATAACTCGACTCCCGAGCCATCCAGCGGGTCTATTTTTGGTAAACTTGTTTGCCATGATGGCTGGTAGCTTACATTTTGAATTTAAAAGAAATCGGTTCATAAATACGATTTTTATAAATAACTCAACCCCACCGCTACCTACCGAGTTCTCTGATAGCCTATAATAGGACCATATATGCAAGGTATAACCTCTGAAAATTTGACTGAAATCTATGCAGTAGTTTTTGAGATAACTCCAAACAACGAAAACGGCTATTATTATATATATAGTTTGATTTTTTCGTGTGTTTTCAAAATTTTTGGTTTTTGTCGCACAGTGTTATCAATATAAAAACATGAACTCTCCGTAGACTGTTCCACTAGCCTAAAACTTCACAGCAAACATATTAAAACAGAAATTAAAATAAAGGACTTTTATTATATTTTCCTACAAATAAAAGTCTTAAGATGACTTGTTTCAACGATAATTATCGTTAATTAATTATAATTAAATTTTCTGTCATATGTGCACTTTTATTTTAGGACAGAAAAATAAAAGTATAACTGTTACGAAAAGCAGAAAGAATAACTGTCACAAAAAATACTTTTATTTCTGGTTAAAAAAGTAAAAGTCATAAAATCGATATTTAATAAATTCTAAATCCGCTTGCTGCCGAAAGGCATAACGCATACGAGTAAGTATCATTCCATAAATTTTCTGTTAGAATTTACTTTTTTAGGAAAAAAGCTACGAATCCGCGGTTGATAAACATATACATATATGTATATATAGAGAACCGCATTAAAAAAAACGATTTGACTCAACACATATTTCTTTCAAGCGTTTATACCGGTGTAACTTTAGCGCACTCGCTGAAACCGTATACAAAAGTAAACACACTTTTTTATTTTTATTCGAAATTTCTTTAATAATTAATTTGCGCGGTGGGCCGAAATGGAAGCGAACAAGAATTCAAATTTGTTATAAGAATGATTCAAATTTAAAACGGGCTGTATAAAGAAAACCAGCCTTTTTTACTTTGCGTCAAATGAATGATGTGTTTATACCCGTTTTCTAATCGAAAAGAGAATAAAAAAGTTGAAAGCTGAAAGTTGGTTTATGACTCCGTTTTGAATCACAGCGAACTGGGTCAAAGCGCTTTATGTAACGGTATAAGTAAAGTAATAGTTTACTAGACTAAAAAAAAATAAAACTGAAAAGGACGTTCACAGTTGATACAAGTAATTTTTAGCAAAAAAAAACCGACTTCAACTCTCATATAAAAAAAATATATATATATATATATATATATATATCTCATGATCCACTGATCGGATCTTAACCAGATAAGTATGGGACCATCTCTGAGACACTACCTTTCCGATGCAAAAATTATCGAAATCGGTTGACGCGGTCCAAAGTTATGCTGTAACATACATAAAAAAAACAAATATTCCGAAAAACTGATAACCTCCTCCTTTTTTGGAAGTCGGTTAAAAACTAACGAGTGTAAACCAGCAATATCCCAAAACTACCAAAATGGATGTGAACATTAGCATTTATTAGCTGATAAATAATTTTTACTGAACAAATTCCCTCTCCTACTTTTCTGTATCTTTCAAATCAGTGTCAGCAATGCAAATTAACGATTTGGTTACAATTTAAATTTAATATAACTAAAAGTATGGTTGTAGAACAAAACTAGATAAATGCATGGTTGTATTTTGGATTACGTTTATCTGTAACACATTTTTTACATACATTCATATTTAATTTAGTGGAAGACTAAAATACAAAATCGTCATTACGTGGAAAAATCGTATTTTAATAGTTTTTCATGCTTCAATTCAATGAAAGGCAAATTTGCTAAGTCCAAAAGAATTACAGGAAATTCGATAGGGTCAAAATCATTTCAAATATTTTAATCAACATCGAATCCTTCTGATTCGTATGGAGTTTTGCTTTGCTTTAAACATGCACAATGTTGTATTCAAAGGTTTGCAAAATACTTGGGAAATGGTTATGCGAATTTTTATCATCCTTATTAAAATGGACTTAGCAACTTTCCACTTTGCCCAGGCTAAACTAGTTCTACCTACATGCGATAGGATAAACCGGTAAAGCCCGGACGAAACTGGGTGAATGGCCCCAGTAGCAACAACCAATTAAGCCTAGGCTTACGTAAATATTTACCAGGATTATTTAAGACAGCTTTTAATCATTATTTTATGATTTTTGCTTTTTTCGCTAAGAGATAGTAATTAGTATTGAGTTTCATTTTTTTGCTCAATGGAAATAATTCTATTTTTTCGATTAAAAATAATTATTATTTTATGGTTTTTATTTTTACGCTCGGAGATATTAACACTGTGCTACACAAAAAATATGCTGGTGTTCTCATATAGAAGTTATGTTTTTTTTTATAATCCGTGGGATATGACTATACTTATAGTTTTTCTCCATCACTTCGTTTACTACTTTTTTACTAAAAAATATAAAAGAAACTTTGGTACTTGCAAGTTACAATTTCAAGAATTTATAACTTTGTCAGTTTTTGGGGTCCAATTAAAAATTTGTTACCTTTCTAATAAAGAAAAAAGTTTAAAAATCGGCTGAAGAAGGGCCTAGTATTGCTATTTTAATTGAAAAAAAAACTAAAATTTTCAAAAAACTGTAATTTTCTTCGCGCTCTAATTTGATCGTGAGGCCATAAAAAATTTATAAAAAAGTATATAAAATCCGCTTTCCAAAAGTCGCAAGTAAATTAAAACCTAATAAAAAGTGGCTTAGTAATGCTTTATTTAGTGATAATAAGTATAACGGCGTTTTTCTTTTTTTCTAGAAATACTTTCATTTTGTTTGTTTTTTTTTTCATTTTAGTACCATTTTTGATTATGTACGTACATATGTATATGTATACATACATATAAACTAGCTATAGCATATGGCGCTGCTTCTATATTTGCTATTTTTTTACTTGATCTTACAAAACTCTTCCTAGGGTCATCGGAGTGCTCTATTTGCACCGGGTTTAAGTGACTTTCTATCATCTATATCCCCTTCTGAACTTCCAGCATCAGAATATATTCTGATATATATTTATTGCAATGATGTCAATGCATTGTTTGAAAAATTTGGATATAACCATATCCCATATATATACATATATAGATTAGCGTCTATTCATCGATGGTTCAACAAACAGTAAAATTAAAACGTTTATTACATTATTGCATACTATAATCTTATTTTATTTATAAGGTTTGAAGGCAATGCTTTTACACAGTCCCATTGGCTTACGCTACTGGCTTCAAAGAATCTTGTGACAGTAAGGCTGAATTATTAAATGCCATAGATCAGAGCTTCTTAAAGTGTGTTCCGCGGAACTCAAGGGTTCTGTAGGAAAGTCACCGGGGTTCCGTGAAATTAATTTTGGTATGAATAAGCACGGTGGTCACGGAAACAAAAGTTCTATAAACAGCTTGACCCAGACGCAATTATCTATTTTCAAAAATACATATGTACTCGTAGTTGGTATGATTGCCATACTGAGTGCCATACCTACATAATAGCGTTGAGCTTGCGCGTGCCAGTTTTTTTTTTTTTTTCTAACCGGTATGTGTTGTTGGCCGCTGTAGCCAAAGGGTTACATACAACTTTCTACAAGGAACGCGACGAATTGCCAAATGAAATGTGAAATGTCATAACTGGGCACTTGGTAAATCACCTGAAATCTTTATGAGATTATTTTTCGGATGGTAGTAGTAGGTAGGTAGGTTGTCGCGGTCGTCTATAAGACACACTTAGGCTCAGGGCCCATTGTGATGCCGCATGTTGGGTCAGCAACTCCCGATCCCTCCTAAAACAATTTTGAACTTTGAACGAATTTTAGAAGATCCCTGATTTCGACGCATCTAAGGTCCTCCAAGTTGTCGAAGAATTGCCTACCGAGAGTGGAGAGTCTTCGTCTAGATAGAGCAGGGCATTGGCACAACAGGTGGAGAATCGTTTCCTCCTCTTCTTCATCTTGACAACTTCTACAGAAGTCATGTGAGCGTAGGCCAAGTCGATAGGCGTGCTTGCCAATTAGGCAGTGTCCTGTTATGACGGATACTAATAATCTAATATTGGACTTATTTAGACTCAGTAGTAGGCCAGTGCGGTTGGCGCTGAGCACCGGCCATAATTGTTTGGCAGTTTTGCAGGTGATTTCGTCCTGCCACCTTTCGTTCGCTACTTTAGTGAGCCTCTCGGAGATAAGTAGCTTACAAGTTTGCAAGGGTATTCCTATTTCGTCATTTATATCCTCAAAAGGAAGTTTCGTGCCAAGTCGCGCCAGTTCGTCGGCCTTACAATTCCCCTCTATGCCGCAGTGTCCCGGAACCCATATTACCTTTGGGCGAAATGACTCAGCCATCTCGTTAAGAGATGCGCGGCATTTCATGGCTACCATGGAGGTTGTCGACTGCTTCGTGAGGGACTTTATTGCCGCCTGGCTGTCAGTGAAGATGTAGATATCAACTTGGGGTATCATATCACACTTTACCAGTTTCGTGGCCCTGTCGATTGCCATCAGTTCAGCCTGAAAAACGCTACAGTGGTCCGGGAGACGAAAGCTGAGGGAGATTCCCAGGTGATGGGAATATACACCTCCTCCAACCCTACCCTCGAGCTTTGAGCCATCTGTGTATACATGGATGGACTCTCCACTACTTACAACGTCATGCTTCCACTCTTCCCTTGAGGGTAGGAGGGTCGCGAACGCTGTAGCGGGTGCAGGTTCCGGAAGTGCATAGTCCACCAATCCGGGTAGCCCCGGAACCTCCGTTAATATTCTACCGTGACCATAACTGGTATTTGACCACTTATTTAGAATATTCATTCGAATTGCCGCGCCACTTGCGACTTGTTTGGCATGTAGGTCCACCGGAAGAAAATTCAGTAGGGCATACAGTGCCTTGGATGGTGTTGTTCTCATCGCACCAGTTATGAGTGTGGACGCAAGCCTTTGAACCTTGTCCATTTTTTTGAAGTTTACCCCTTTCCCAAGGGCGTTCCACCATACCACTATACCGTGATAGAGAATTGGCCTAACCACCGCCGTGTATAGCCAGTGTATTATTTTGGGTTCCATCCCCCATTTTTTCCCTATTGCTCTGCTGCAGGAATATAGTGCCACTGTTGCTTTGCGCACTCTATCTGCAACGTTGGGCCCCCAGTTTAGTTTCCTATCTACTATGAGACCTAGATATTTGGTCTCTTCCTTTATTGCGAGGGTGTTGCCCTCTAGAGTTATGTTCCCGAGATCAGGTATCTAGTGCTTCCTGGTGAACAGCACAAGGTCTGTTTTTTCAGGATTCACTCCCAGTCCTCGCCTGTTACACCACAGGGATAGTTTGTTGAGGGATCTTTGGATCAGATCTGTCAATGTTGAGAGATGTTTACCCGAGATAGCTATTACAATATCGTCGGCGTATGCAATTATCTGACCGCCAATGTCTTCAAGTTCCCGAAGAAGGCTGTCTACTGCTATATTCCACAGGAGCGGTGATATTACTCCCCCCTGGGGTGTACCCCTGACGGGGAACCTTTTTATTACTGATTCACCTAATCCTGCGCTTATTTCTCGGCCGATTAACATTCGTTCAATAAATGAGGTTAGTGAATTGCTTACTCCCAGATTTATCAGAGATGAGATAATCGCTGCAGGAGATACATTGTTGAAAGCACCCTCGATGTCCAGGAAGGCCGCGAGGGTGTATTCTTTGTAATAAAGTGATCTTTCAATTGTGTGCACTAAAGAATGGAGTGCTGTTTCGACTGATCTCCCTTTGTTGTAGGCATGCTGGGCTGCCGAAAGTTTGCTGCCCACCTTGTCTCTAATGTGCCCATCTATTAGTCTCTCTAGAGATTTCAACAGGAAAGACGACAGACTAATTGGTCTGAAGTCTTTTGGTCTCGTGTGTGTAGTTTTCCCTGCCTTGGGAATGAAAACTACTCTTACCTCCTCCCATTTGTGGGGTATATAATTCATTCGTAACACTGCTTCAAAGACTGGTACGAGTATGGGTGCAATCATTCCTGCTGTATGCTGTAGGTCAGCGGGAATAATGCCGTCTGGTCCCGGAGATTTAAACGGTTGGAAGCTGCTAATAGCATGCTTTATGTTCTCCTCGGTTATGATATTCGCTGGAATGTCATCATGGTTGCCTATGATTCGGGTATTTGTGACTCTACTGTGGAGGCAACCCGGAAAGTGCGTCTGTGGTAGTAGTAATATCGGTTTGGTACAAAATCCATTTACGAAGCATATCATCTTTTGTCACAACGTACTCTGTCAACAAGGGGATTCAGCTTACATTTATACAAAAAACAGATTCAGTTCGAAATTGGATGCTACCCCAGAACTGCGCATACAGCTTTCAGACATTATATCGAACTACTATTTTATACAATAATTACTAAATAACTGTGAAACAATTACATTCTTCACATTAAAATTTAAAGTATGTATACTATTTCTAGTAAAAGTTTTTAATCATATTTAAACTGCTCTGCCTTTGATTTTTAGTAATTTGGTGTAGGGTTCCATAAAATGAAATTTGGTTAGTAAGGGTTCCATCATCTTAAAAGTTTAAGAACCCCTGCCATAGATTACAAAATTCACAAGGGGCTAATTGTAGCAGATTTCAAACACAGTACTTCAGGGTGGTAGCACAAAATATCAATGCTATTTTTGTGAATGGCACAGTCGGGCAACTAGCCTGCACTACGTTCAAAAAGATTGGGTTCCACGTACGTCATTTGTAGTTGGTGAAAACAATAGTAAAAATATTCCTCTAGTTAATCCAACGAAGACTATTTTACCAACGCTGCATATTAAGACTGGGTTTAATAAAGCAATTTGTGAAAGCACTTGACGGAAAGGGTCCAACATTCAAAACTCTTAAAAAATGTTTTCCACGAATAACTTACGCGAAATTGAAAGAAGGTACAAAGGTATTTTTACATGATTTAAAACAAAATTAAATCATATTTATACCTGGTATTTTTGTCGGTCCACAAATACGGGAACTGATTAGGGCCGGCAATTTTTTACAACAAATGACGTCATTAGAAAAAAATGCATGGAAAATTTTTCTTCTGTGTGTGAAAATTTTCTTGGAAACATGGGAAGACATAGTAAGTGACATGCTGTCTGCCTACCATGATATGGGTTGCAATATGTCCATTAAATTGTACCATCTGCATGTNTGAAAATTTTCTTGGAAACAAAAAGAGTGAACATTATGAAGACATAGTAAGTGACATGCTGTCTGCCTACCATGATATGGGTTCCAATATGTCCATTAAATTGTACCATCTGCATGCTCATTTGAATATGTTTCCATAAAATTTAGGCCAGATGAGCGATGAACAAGGTGAACGATTTCACAAGGAAATTCTAAAGATTGAACAGCGTTATGTTGGAAAAAGCAAAATTAGTATGCTCTCCAGCTACTGCTGGTCCCTTAAAAGAGATACTAGCAGCAACGTATATAAAAAAACAAACAAAACGGAAACATTTCTAAGAAAAAAGGAAAACACTGATATACTTTTTATCACTAAATAAAGTATTACTAAGTCATTTATTATTCGATTTTAATTAATTTAAGACTTTTGGAAAACTGATTTTGATGTTATTTTTTATAAAGATCAAATTTTCTTTTTTATTGCCTCACGATCAAGATCGCGAAGGAAATGAAAATTTTTTTAAGACCAATACTTAGCCTTTCTCTAGTCGGTTGTCAAACGTTTTTTTTTTGCTAGAACGATAAAACCCGTATCTTTTAAACAGAAACAATTTTAAACTCGATCAAAAACCAACAAAGTTATAAATTCTTGAAGTTGTAACATGAAGAATACCAAAGTTTTATTATATGTGTTAGTAAAAAAGTTATAAACGAAGTGATGGAGAACAACTATAAGTACAGTCGTGTCCTATGGGCTATAAAAAAAAATAATTTCTATATGAGAACCCTGCATATTTTTTTGTTTACTTTTGTATCACTGTGTAATTATAATTGAGTTTTACTTTAAAATGTAAAAGGAGATAAGAGTCAACCAACAGAAATTTTGACCTTAAAAATTTGGGACTCTGAAAAGGATACGTCGGAAATCACTCCGGGATACCTGCGGTGACCATCCGTCCTATATTATACGAGGCAGTCCTGTTTTCATAAGCTTTTATTTAACTTGGTCATCCGCAGAAATTTCCAATCGATTTTAAACTAATTTCCCGACAAGCTAGAGACTTGAAACTTTCAGCATAGTTCCAATCACGACGACAATGCAATACAAAATATAAATTAATTCCCTAGATGGCCCAGGGGTCCTGATACAAAGGAGGTCAAAACACAGCAAAATGTATGGCTAACAGAGCGTAATTTGTCAAAGAACGTAAAAACGCTATAAATTTGTTAAATAATAAGTATAGTCTCAGGCTCTAGTAAGAGAAATGCCAGAAATTAACTTCAGCTGTGTTTAACATGGCCAAACTGTTAAATTTTAGGCACTTCTATTAAGAATTGCATTATTTGGTTTCCTCACACAGGGAGTTAGTGAAATACAGAGATGCACGCAAAATGCACATGCATGCATCTAATAAGTGTACATACCAAAGAGCGTAGATCTACGTTCTTTGTACATACTCCTAATATCCCGCAAGCGAAAAAATTTCAGTTAGTACGATGTGCCTCTTCTGAATACTGTTAAGGCGATGCCATGGAATGCTAAAGGTAAACGGCAAACAATTGTCTATAATTAACATACCGAAGTGGTCAAAAGGATTAGCTTAGGTGAAAAAAGTTTAGATGAAGATAGAATTTACATTTAAAGGACTTTTCTATTTAAAGCAACAAGATAAAATCTTTATAGGAGATGTTTGCTCATAGAGCGCTACTGCTATGCATATAACAGAGAGTAGATGACACCGATAACGATCTTTAAATGGAGGTTAGTGTTAACCAGAAATGGCGAAAACAACCCTTAGGGCCGTTTTTTCAATGTCTGGATATCACTACCTCCCAGTTAAACGTTATTATCGACATTTTACCACCGGGTTGGGTTAACCGGAAATTGAACGGCCCTTAGTCAATTGTTGTCGTTTGACAGCGTGAAACTTTCTGTAGGGCGTTTGCGATTCGGTTTCAGCGTTCTACGTAAAATGTTTTTAATCAAATAATTTGGTGTTAATGACATAAATCGGAAAAGTGCTCTAGCAGCGTTACAAAAATTTTAATTTCCTGTGCATTCATCTTAAGAGCGCACATATGTACATATGTACGGATATACATACATATCGTCGATGTTTTTGCAAAACCGCCCATCGACCAAAAGGAGAGCTAAAAGCGGTATATCTTTGAAGGCATTGCCTTGATAGGCGGTATTTTCTCTAGATATTATTTTACAAATCTTTTGTTTTAACAACGATTTTACGATTCTTATGGAAAAATACTGGTTGCCTGGAGTTCAAGGCTACCAAATCTCATTATTGCCACAATGACGATTTAGGCGGTTTTACAATTGGTCGATGGGCGGTTTTGCAACAACAGCGGCACTATGTATGTATGTAGTTAACTTACATACATATGTTTTAACATATGCTATATATTCTTGCAATACTAGATATAAATACTACTTCGTTCGAAAGCAGCTATGCTTTTTTTATATAAGTGTGTATAAATTTCCAAATAATTTGCAAAAATCTCCACATACAGAACAAACATAAAACTAAAATCTATACTATGCACTTATGTTAGCTTTAAATTTTAACGTTTCCGCAGTTTCCTATGTTTGTCTTCATCTTAAGCAGGGATCACTCGATTTGAACATTTTGGCAGGTACGGAGTTGTGTTGTTCGAAATTATTTTACTGAGCTGAACTTAAATTTCTAAACACCACTCTGTGTCTTCCAAAATGTACAAATCGTGCGATCTTCGCTTAACAGCCTCTTTACAGCGTTTTCAGTACTGCTAGTGATAGCAGAGCGTAATTTGCCGGCGCAACTAATGGGCTGATTATGCATGCTTCGCATAACTTCGCACAACTTCGCATAAACTTCAAACTGTAATTTCGTATGTACTTTGTATGTATTTCATTATCCAGAAATTAGCAGAACTTTTAAAAACTTAGCGATCTTTTGAGTTCAGATTGTGCTTTACATTTTCTTAAGTTACATTTCTATTGCACTGGTACAAATTGTTGTGCGAAGTATGCATAATCAGACCTTAAGTGGTATTATTTTAGGCACTGCTATGATATATTATATTGTTAATTCTTTTGTAAGATAATATACCGGAAATTAGTCTGAATGAATCAGCTGTTAACCTTGTGATATTTCTATATGAATTTCTATAGAGCACCTACTGGGTGTAGGGATTGTACTGGGCTGAATGCTTAAATTAAATACGACACCGATTTCTTTCTGATTATGCACCTAATTTGTGACATATTGGGCGCGTTCATAAGACTTACATAGCTATTTTCTAACCGTTGACCGTTTGTCCTAGAAACGCACGGTTGAGTGGTTCCACTCAGTTCAACAGTTGCAAACTTTCCGCCATTTTTTCCATCGTACAATTTTTTCGCTACCCGAACTCAACGTGTTTTGCTCAGCCTAAACAGATGATCGAAAAGATTTACCAGCTTATATTAAATGTACTATCTCCTAAATGGAGAGTCAGCCTTTATTTAAAATATTATGTCCTGATTATATAAAGTAAAAGTAAAAAGACCAAAATAAAATAATGTAAAAAAAAATATATTTTTTTTTAAACAAGCTTTTATTTAACATGTACAATCAAACGAATAAAATAAAGTAGTGTAACAAAAGATTTTTTAGCAAGAACATTTTTTAAAAACTGCACTAAAATTAATAACATAAAATAAGGTAAGCTTTCGTTAAAGTTACTAAAAGCCAAATAGTGGAAGGAGTTACTCAAACTCTAATGAAAATTACTAACAATTTATACTGACTTAGGCTTTCTGCACATTGGTCGTCCAATCATAGTTGCTTCATCGTCACAATCATGATGCAACGATTACATGACGACTACACTTTCGCACACTCGGTCGTGATTTTTCAATTCATTTGGCGTCAGGGACCGGAAATAAGAGTTATTTTTAAATTTTTGAATAAAAAAATCATACATAAATGAACATCGTAGAAAAGTTTTGATTACACCATCATGACTTTTAGGTGAACTATATGCAAAATATTAAAATATTAAAATAAAACGAGATTTCTTAAATTTGCGGGGTTTTTAGCTACAAAAATTAAAACTACACATAATATTGTTAACAGTCGGCCGCTGTGGTGTAGTGGTAAGCAGTGCGCGCTTCCACTCCGCAGGAACCGGGTTCAAACCCTGGTCAAAGCAACATCGCAAAAAATATAAAAAAAGGTTTTTTCTTAACAGCGGTCGTCCGTCGGCAGGCAATGGCAAACCTCCGATTGTTTTTCTGCCATGAAAAACAGCTTCTCATAAAAATACAATCGCCGTTCGGAGTCGGCGTAAAACTGTAGGTCCCCCCGCTTTGTGTGACAATATCAAGGCGCACGCCACAAGTCGGAGGAGAAGCTCGGCCAAACACTAACATATGTGTAAGCGCCAATTTATTATTATTATTATTAATAACAAGAGATTCAGGCCTTTAAATAAAAAAATTAACGTATTAAAAAAAAAACTTTTGTAAAATATGTTTGTAAATACCTTTGAGATTGATTCAATTCATATTAATTTTTTTGTATGTGGAAAAACAAAATCAGATAAAATTTTATGCATTTCAATAAAAAAAAATCCAAATTTGTTTCAGTTTGCATACACTCACCCTTTTTACCAGTACACTCACACTTTGCCTATCAGCAATTTTTCTTTCAAACCGATAGGTAATTTCTCATTCTATTTCAACAGCTAATCGGTCATAGCTTTGGGAAGTGAGTGAGCAAAGTGAAAGCAGTGTTTTGAACGTGTAAACTAGGAATATTAATCCTAGTCCATAGGGATCCCGGGATCCCGGACTTTTTTTAAGGTCTCGAAAAGCTCGGGATTCTTGGTAAGTAATCACGGGATTTTCGGGATTTGTAATTTGCACTGATTGCAATAATAGAAGCTCCTTTTCTTGACCTGTATTGGCTATATTTATTTTTTTATTTAGGGCGTGTGTGAATCGGTAACAAAGTTCTATGGGGAAAGCTGTTGAATAATATTGTTACTATGGTGAGACAGTTTTGCCAATCTGCTGTGTGAAATTAAATATTTTTTGACTGCAGTAAATTTTTGATAGTCGCAGATTTATTTGGAATAAAATATTACAAATTGAAGTGAAATGAATATTTTAAGAAAACATCTACCATCGTTGATTGCAATTCATCAATTTAAGCTTTTATTTAACGAAAAATCACACACATCAACAATCTTTGCGATTGTCAAAATTTTCTATGCATTTGTCAAAAATTTCACTAGCCTCATGAGCTACTGAAATTTTATTCACCTCATAGTTGTCAAAAATTTACTCGACGCGAACTTTGTTACCGATTCACACACGCTCTTAATAATTAATATTTTTTTAAATGTCTAGCTCATTGTACATATAACACCGCGCGATTATAAATGTTAAACACAAATATCAATATATTCGCGAAACCATAGGCCAAATATAGAAAAATAGCGTTTTTAGTTTTTCAATCTGACGTCAGTAATTCAAAAATGATTTAAAAATTTCAGAGATATGTGCTTAGAGAAGAAGTATGGGTATAAAATTAATGAGGAAATACTGTAGAGTTTAAACATATTCAAGTTTCTAGTGCAGAAGGGCTACCTATTTGTCCTGGTGAATCCAAAATATTTAAATTTTTAAATTCTAAAGAAATTTCATATTGCATTTGTTACCCATATTTTTATTATACATTGCATTGAATTTTTTAATAATTTTTGGAATTAATCATATCTTTTAAATTATAAAGTCCTTCACAATAAATCATGCGGTTAGAGAGAAAAAATAAAAACTCCTCTTTAAATAAGAAAGTAGGTTTCATACCATGGTACAATAATTACAGGTATTGTCTTCCTAGAGAGTTTTGCTTCACATCGAAACTCGTGCTCCCTTATTTTCATTTTGACGCAGTTAAATGTTGATTCTTTTAATTTTATTTGACTTTGCTTTTTGTTTTCGCTCAATTTAATTTTTATAATTTTTCAAAACAAAAGAGAAAAACGTTTGAAATTAAGTGAGCCATACAAATTTTGAATTTATTTACAAGCAAATGTTTTTTTCCAGCTTTTGCAAATTGAATAAGTTTTCTGTAAGATGGTTTGTTAAAAAAAAATACGTGAACATGTATGGTATATGGGGTAGGGAAATAGGGCAACAATGATATTTTTTAAATAAGGCAGATCGGAATATGCGCTCTCTGGGAAGACAATATCTGTAATTATTGTACCATGGTTTCAAACCCATTTATTTATTATTTATTTCATGGTAGGAGAGCTTCTCAAACAATATTGAAGCAATTTTTTCGATTCAAGTTGTTGAAAAGTAATGAATATAAGAATACCGGGACTAATCCCGGGATTATGACAACGCCATCCCGGAAATCTCGGGATCGGAAGAAGCAGAAAAATGAACATCCCTAGTTTAAACTCAAATTAAGCGAACAAATTTTAATGTTCCATTTGGTTATACCAATTTTCAAAACATTTTTTCGTACCAAAAGCTTCATCAAACCAACCATGCTACCAACGGCTAATGAAGCCACCAATTGTGGCCCAATTGGACCAAAACGGCAATGCTGACACACAGTACTAACTTGCACTTTATTAATAACAGATTGGCGCTTACACAATATGTTAGCGTTTGGCCGAGCTTCTCCCTCGATTTGTGCCTTGATGTTGTCACACAAAGGGGAAGAATCTACAGTTTTACGCCGACTCATAACGGCGATTGTATTTTTATGAGAAGCTGTTTTTCATGGCAGGAATACACTCGGAAGTTTGCCATTGCCGACTAAGGGTCGACCTCTATTAAAACAAAAACTTTTCTGTTGATTTATTTTTTTTTATGTTGTTCAGAAACCGGGCTTGATCCCGGGGCCTGCGTAATGGTGGCGGATACCGCTAACCACTGATTGCACTTGCATTTATTATACTAAAATTTAACGAATTTTTTGTAAGAAATTTTGCGGGGTAAAAATCTCGAGAAAAATATCCTACAAATTTGTACTGTTACTGTTACTGGTTTAGGGTGAATACGTCTAGGATCATTGAAGCTTTTAAGATCTCTTAGCTTTTGTGGAAAAAATTAGCAAAATTATTTTTGTCCCGCATTCGGTTTCCTTAAGTATGGTCACCGTAGGTATACCTTTCGAGTGCTGAATGAATATGTAGTCATAAAACTTAATAAAAACACCGTGCTAAAAAAAGTCACGAAATACACCCGAAACAAAACCTAGTGTATATATATATATGTATGTAGAATGGCTCTTTAGCAAAAGATTGATTTCTGATCATATATGCGTATCTCAAAAACTACTTGACCGATATAGACCAAATTTGAAAAAAGGTGTGTATACCTTAAGCACTGCCTTGAAAATATTTGAAATCGGAGGAAACCACATGCTTCACCCACATAACGGTAATTTCAGAAAACTCAAGGCTAGCTGTATTTCAGGGGGAGTAATGTTTGTCCGATTTAAAAAAAAAATGCTTAAGGAGGCCAAGCTCAATGTGTGTATCAAATTTGGTCGAGATCGGTCAAGCAGTTTTTGAGATACGCATATATGATATAAGTGGGCGGCGCCACGCCCATTTTCCTAAAATTTTATGATAAATAAATTTTTTGCTTAAGAGCCATTGAATATATAATTTTTTATTAAATATTGATGAATTCCTTAGTCAACCGGTCATGAACTCAGAAAGTCCAGTACAAACAGATATAAATTCAAGGCCGTGTTATAGCTGAAATTGTATAACTTTTTTTTAATAATTATATAATTTTTATGCTATTGCATTAGGTGAGGTACAAATTTATTGGAAAATAAATGTTCTTTTAAATAAATACTACATGTTTGGCTACTTTTAATAGAAATTTTTGCAATCCGCGTTGGGAAATGTTGAAAACATCAAGAAAAGTAGGGGCTAATTAAAATTTTAGCCATGAAAACTTCCAAAAGCTAAATCTAACAATATATTATTATACATCATTTTAAAAGTCTATATATCCTCTTTTCAAGCATGTTTCGTTTTTGAACTCGGATGAAAAATAGTCAAGCTGTTAATAAAAAAGTGCATGAAGTACGAACATAACCGTAATTTTGAGTTTTAAANAATAGAAATTTTTGCAATCCGCGTTGGGAAATGTTGAAAACATCAAGAAAAGTAGGGGCTAATTAAAATTTTAGCCATGAAAACTTCCAAAAGCTAAATCTAACAATATATTATTATACATCATTTTAAAAGTCTATATATCCTCTTTTCAAGCATGTTTGGTTTTTGAACTCGGATGAAAAATAGTCAAGCTGTTAATAAAAAAGTGCATGAAGTACGAACATAACCGTAATTTTGAGTTTTTAAAAAAAAAAACGAGCAGGTAAACTGAGAAGAAAATCAACCAAAAATTGGTTAATATTACCAGATTCAAATTTGAAAAGGAATCAACGTAATTTGGTTAATATTACCACTGCCTTTGTTGATATTTTCAGCAATGATTTGGTAATATTAACCACACTTTTGTTTACACTAACCAAATTTTTGGTTGTCGACTTTTTCGTTTTAATACATTTATGTTCTGAACTTCACTGATGCATTTTCATAATTCGGAGGTATAAAACAATATTTTTTTATTATAACTTTGGCACGTTACCTCTGGCGGGAAGGTGCGGTTCTTCTTAAAGTTAGCAAATAACGGCAAGCATCTCTGCCCACTCAGCCACAGCCGTTCTGCAAATTTATCCTCAAATGTTGAACTTGAATTGATATTATTCGTCGTTTGATTGGGTCCGCATTTCAGGGATGCTTTATCGTAATTAAGAAAAAACCAAAAACAAAAAAAAACAAGTAAGAAAGTCTAAGTTCGGGCGGAAATAAGTGTTTTTTCACCTTTCCGAAGGCTACCGCTACATGGTAAGCCGGGGTGTATAAATTTTGAGTAAATTAGCGTCCTTAAATTTACAAATATCGCAGTTTCAAGCGTTTCCGAAATTTACCGTTATATGAAAAGCGGCCGTAATTTAAGTCCGACTTCAATAATTTTCAACGTTTTGCTTTTATGTGGCAAGCACAATAAAAATACCGAGTTTGGTACAAATTGGTAGAACGGTTACCGATATACATATATGTGATTATAAGTGGGCGGTGCCACACCCATTTTCCAAAATTTTACCATAAACGTATTTCTTGGTAAAGAATTGTTGCAAGCATCAATTTTGAATAAATTAGCTTTAATATTTACTGATTTATCGAAGATTTTGTACTTCTCTAAATTACCGTTATATGGGATGGGAGTGGTTATTGTCCGATTTTTTANCAAATTTCGTTGAGATATCTCAATTTTTGCTCGAGTTATCGTGTACACGGTCGGACAGAAAGACGGACAGACGGACGGACAGACAGACATGGCTTAATCGATTTCTCAATTCATTCTGAGCATATATGTATACATTTGTCTATATATATCTCGATTCGTTTTGGCTGTTACAAACAACCGTTATGTGAACAAAATTAATATACCCTTGTGCACAAGTGCGCTCGGGTATAATAAAAATGATGTGTTGCAACAAATAATAGCAAGCACCTCTACATGTTCAGCTACAGCCAGGCTTGAATCAAATTTCTTACAATCGGCTTATTGACCTTGAAAAAATCAAGCCAAACTTGGTTAAAAAAACCATGTGATTTTGGCTCAGTGTAGGATTTCATGAAAAGCAGTTTTTAAATCTAAAAATGTTTATCTAAAAACTGATGAACCAATTTTTTGGATCCATTTTAATCGAACCTATGCATGCTTGGGGATCGCTGTGTGCAATTCAAAGTGCAAGTTTGATGTAGCTTGGACCTACGGTTGATTTTTGGCAATTTTTTTGTTCGCACGTTTTCCTCCATTCAAAGTACGTTGGACAATTTTTTTTATGGAGAAAATGAGCATTACCTACAACAAAACCAATTTATCAAAAATCAACGGTAAATTCGAGCTAATTCAAATTTGCATTTGCTACAAAACTTCATACCCGGAATGTTTCTAAGAAGTTTAGTTAAAAAGCTCAAAATTTTGATGAAACTTTGTCAAACTTAGCAAATTTTATACAACGTTTGAAATTTCGACTTGCATGGGCTTTGTTAAATAACGAGCCTGACTTTCAAAATTAATAAATATTAAATAATCGAAAGGGTAATAGTCAAAGAATGTTAATATGTCTCTTCCCTATTTATATCTGTATCTACAGCTTATATTTTTCATATCCAAGAATTTTTTGAGGGAGTTAGTATTTCACTAACCTCAAGTTAGAATCGTTTCATGAAAAAAAAACTTAACAAAAAACAGAATAAACATAACCAAAGATTATAGAAAGTAAGGATGCTGGCTATATTTATGGCTCCCTTATATTATATGTTCTTTGTGATAACGAATGTGCAGCCACGTTTGTAAAAAATTTGTTTTTGGGTCAGAGTGCAAGGAGACTCTTTTTACATTAATAAAGAAAACACTGAAAATCGGGACATAATCGGTACAAATATGAATAAAATAATGGAAAAAAATATATTTTTTTTAAAACAAGTTTTTATTTAACATGTACAATCAAAAGAATAAAATAAACTAGTGTAACAAAAGATTTTGTAGCAAGAAAATTTTGTAAAAACTGCACTAAAATTAATAAAATAAAATAAGTTTAGCTTTCGTTAGAGTTACTAAAAACCAAATAGTGAAAGGAGTTACTCAAACTCTAATGAAAATTACTAAAAATTTGTACTAATTTAGTTCGTTCTTAAAAAAGTTTGGTTAATGAAGACAAGAGTGGGGTTAATAATACCAAATCATTGCTGAAAATATCAACCAAGGCATTGTTAATATTAACCAATAATCATGTTAATTCCTTTTCAAGTTTGAATCTGGTAATATTAACCAATTTTTGGTTGATTTTCTTCTCAGTGTATGTGATCGTTTTTTCGACTCAAAATTACGGTAATGTTCGTACTTCATGCACTTTTCTATTAACAGCTTGACTATTTTTCATCCGATTTTAAAATCCAAATATGCTTGAAAAGAGGATATATAGATTTAGCTTTTGGAAGTTTTCATCGGTAAAATTTTAATTAGCCCATATTTTTCTTGATTTTTTCAACTTTGCCCATCGCTGATTTCAAAAATTTCTATTAAAAGTAGCCAAACATGTAGTATTTATTTAAAAGAACATTTATTACAACGCTTTTATCAACTTGCAATGTTGTATGTCCAGACTACCATTTTATACTATAAATAAAGCAAAGGTATTTANTGTATGCTACTCCACAGATCGCCCTAACTAAGTCGTTTGGCCTCACCGACCAATTCCGCAAAAAAGCGCAACAACTATTAAAAGTAGCCAAACATGTAGTATTTATTTAAAAGAACATTTATTACAACGCTTTTATCAACTTGCAATGTTGTATGTCCAGACCACCATACTATAAATATAGCAAAGGTATTTATGGCAAACCTAGTCTAGATATCAACCTCGTCGTAGGTATCAAGGAGATACAATTAGAAGACTCTAGATGTCGCCCCGCCAGAAGAAGTTAAATATTGCGCCTAAATATATGCACTATTTATATACGTCACAGCGGAAATGGACGACACGCCATTTCTTTAATGAAATTAAATGCTGCTATATGTGTGTATGTACATATGTAGGCATATACTAAATGTGAGCAAACAACATTTTGCTTGCATAGTCTTCTGTTCTCTTTTCACTGCAAGTTGAATTATTTTAGTATCTATTGCAAAATTTTATACTGACAAGACTAAAAAGTATAAAATAAATTTAAAAAAAACGTTTTAATGTACCACGCTTTTATAAATGGACTAAAATTAGAAAATAATATTTCTCAGTCCCATAGAACTTGTTTTGATAACTTTTAATTTTGAAATTTTAGCAAAAGTCATTATAAACAATTTATGAGATTGAAAATGAAAAGCGTGGGGCGCATGTAATAGGCCTGATTTGAAATTGAAGAGTAATATATGTATGTATGTGGGTATATTAATAACGACCGCTTGAAATCGATCTCAAATTTCTACTTTCGCTGTAGATTTTAGGTCTATGTTACGTATGTAGTTTGAATAGNTTTTAGGTCTATGGTACGTATGTAGTTTGAATAGTGTCAATTAAATCTAATGCTTTGTATTGCATGCGCTCCACGTTTTTCGTTTTCAATCTCATAAATTGTTTATAATGACTTTTGCTAAAATTTCAAAATCAAAAGTTATCAAAACAAATTCTATGGGACTAAGATATATTATTATTACAACGCTTTTATCAACTTGCAATGTTGTATGTCGAGACCGCTTTGAATGTTGTATGTCCAGACCACCATTTATACTAGCTCCATTTTTTTGTAAGCGAGCGAAAAAAGCAACCGTGTTGGTAGCCGGCAAGAAAATGTGATTAGTTTAACGGGATTTAGATACAAAAACCAATTGAAATGAGTAATGCGAGGTATGTGCGTAATATATATNGAGGTATTTGCGTAATATATATATTCTTTTAAAATAAAATAAAAAAATTTCCCTCTCCACTTTCCCATTAACAATTCACAATAGAGCAGTTTTTTCACTTACCAATACTAGCCTTCAGGTCGCGTATTTTTTAACCGACCTGGCTGAGCTCGGATAAATAGCCGAGTTTGTGTTGTTGCTTTGCGTGTATTTCGTCATTTAAGCGAGTGTTCTTTTGTAGCACGGTTGCAAAAGAATGCACCTACTATAAATGTAGCAAAACTATTTATGGAAAATTCTAGATATCAACCTAGTCTAGATATCAACCTCGTGTAGGCATCATATCAAGGAGATACAATTAGAAGACTCTAGATGTCGCCCCGCCAGAAGAAGTTAAATATTGCGCCTAAATATATGCACTATTTATATACGTCACAGCGGAAATGGACGACAGGCCATTTCTTTAAATGAAATAAACTGCTGCTATATGTATGTATGTTTATACTAAACTAGAGTGCCAGTTACTGTCGAAATTCGACAGTTTTTCTAGTTTTAGAAGCCTTGGAGAGGATTTCTAAACTTATACGGTACAAATTAAGTAACCGGAAAATCTTCTGCTAAAACGTAACTAATTTTTTTTTATCTGAGAAGGTCTTTGGAGGACTTCGGCAGGACTTGGAATTGACCTGATACATTCAAGTTTATCAATAAATTTCAATGATTTGATACATATCGATAGTTCGATGAATTTCAAGAACACTAAAATTCGATAACTCAACAAAATTCGTTAACTCGACCAATTAAGATAACTGTGAAATTCGATGGCTCGATAAATTTAAATAACTCAAAAATGTAAAAACCTTGGATACCTTTATAAATTTTTACTTTTGACATCTCCACATTTTTCGAAAACTATCTAAACATTTTGATAACTCGTTACACTCTGTTAAGACGATTAAATGCGATAAGCAGTAATAAATCGATAAGCTTATATAACCCTGAAATTTCGATAAATCGATATATTTTGAAAATTCCATAAACTTCGCTTCGTTGAACCAACCAATTTCAGTAGATCAATAATTATCAACTCTGTAAGTTGAAAGAACTCCATGCATTACGACACCTCGATATATTTCGTCAAGTCTAATATCGATAACTTGATACATTTCTTTAACTTGACAAATTTCGTTAATCCCACACGTTTTTATAGCTCGATAACTATCCGTAAATTTGGACAACTAAGTTTCTGTGTCTATAAATTTCGACAACTCAGTAAACATTGATCAGTTTGAATAATTCGATAGTTGCGATAACTTAATAAGCATGGATAAATTTCGGTAATCATAAACTTCGATGATTCGATAAATTTCAGTAACCTTTATGGCTGATTTTATTTCGATTCCCATCGGAAAATTTCAGCTCTGTTAACCTAATTCTTATGTATTACTCATTGTCTCCATTTTCGCCTTTATCTCAATTTTCGCCTTTATCTTCACTTTTGCCTTTTTTTGTCTTCATCGTTATTACTTGTTTCTTCATCTTCATATTTATCTTTATTTCAAAGTTTAATTTCAAATACGAAGTAAAACAAAATGCGAAACGCTTGAATTGAACAGGTTGAAAAACAACCATTAACAAATATGGAAATTTTTAAACGACTATTTTCAACCAATTTCGAAACTACAAAAACTCTCCTCATCTACAGAAAATTACTTTCCAACGGTGTTTCCTGGTTTTGAAATCGGTAACTTTACCTTGGTCCTTCATCTTTGTTTTATCTTTCACATCTTTGCTTATATCCTTTTCTTTTTCTATTCACGTAGATGAGATGAGGTGCGATGACGTGATAAGATGTGACGTGATTTTATGTGATGTGATAGGATGTCATGTCATCTGTTGTCATGTCCTCTGATGTCATGTCATATGATGTCATACCATATGATGTCATATCGTGTGATGCCACGTCATGTAATGACCATGTCATGTCGTACGACATCATATCATGTGATATCAAGTCATGTGATGTCATGCCATATAATGTGATGTCATATCTTATAATATCATGTCACGTGATATCGTGTGATGTGATATCATATTATGTGATGTAATATCATGTGATGTCTCTTCATATCATGTGATCAAATGTGATGTGATGTCATGTAATGTGATCACATTCCATGTTCCGATTACTGTATCGATAACCCTGTTGATAACGGTGTCGATAAAAATACCGATAACAATATCCATAAACATATAGAAAAATACAACGATTGTTAAATCGATTAATTTCTCGATGAAATATAACAATACACCAGTATCGATTATTGTACATATCGTTAACAATATAAATGACTAAATCGATAACAAAATCAATTATTTAATCGATTATTATTCCGATCACAATATCCATTATTGTATCGATAACAATATCGATTATTATATTGATTATTATATCGATTACAATAGCGGTTATTTAATCAATAACAGTATCGATAACAATATCGATTATTTTATCGATAGCAATATCGATTATTATATCGATAAAAATATCGAGTTTTATATCGATAACAATATCGATCTTCATCCTCATCCTTTTCTTCATATTTATCTTTATTTTTGCATATTCCTCTTCACCTTTACCTTAAAGTGTTTAAATTTACTTTGATCTTCGTTTTTGCCATGTACCTCTGGGCATCTTTGTTTTTGTTTTTATTCTCAAACCGCTAAACCGCTGAAAACCATTTCCATGTGTATTATTCCCCTTGAATTTGACAATTTACTCCCAACCAACCAACTGCCGCTAAAGAAGTTTCACTTCATAAATTCAAGAAATGTTCTTACCCTTTCAGTTACCCTAATTCTTAATTCTTAATTCTGTCATTGTCTCCAATTTCGTCTTTATCTTCACTTCTGGCTTCTTTTTTTTTTGACTTCATCGTTATCATTTATTTCTTCATCTTCATATTTATCTTTATTTCAAAGCTTAATTTCAAATGTGTAGTGAAACAACAGGCGAAACATGTCAAATTGAACATGTTGCAGCAACATCTATACACAATTCGAAAATGTTTAAACGACGGTTTTGGCCGTATTTTCAACCAATTGTGAAAAACTCTGCTCATCTACGGAAAAATGCCTTTCCAACGGTGTTCTTGGTTTGGTAGAATCGCCAAACGAACGGAGACAAAATTTATGTTAGCGTATTAATATATGTATATGTAGATGTAGATGTGAGCTTGCATAGTCGTCTGTTCTCTTTCACTGCAAGTTGAATTATTCTAATATCTATTGTAAAATTTTGTACAGACAAGTCTAGCAAGTAGAAAATAAATAAAATAAAATAAAAAACTTTTTAATATACAACGCTTTTATAAATGGACTAAAAAGTAGAAAATAATATTTCTCAGTCCCATAGAATTTGTTTTGATAACTTTTGATTTTGAAATTTTAGCAAAAGTCATTATAAACAATTAATGACATTGAAAATGAAAAGCGTGGGGCGCATGTAATACACTTGAATTGATATGAAAAGCTAACATATGTATGTATGTGGGCTTATGAATAACGACCGCTTAAAATCGATCTCAAATTTATACTTTCGCTGTAGAATGTTATGTACTTTGACTATTGTCAATGAAATCGAATGCTTTGTACTGCATGCTCCTCCTAACTTTCAAGTTTTTCCTTATCAGTCACACAGTGTTATAATCCCGACGAAATCCTTGACGGTGGTACCGGGATGGGAACGGTACATGACGGTAGGAAGTTTAGTTTGGGTTAAAGTCTCACACTGACGGGGTTAGGCTTTCGAGGCTTTCTACTCGTAAAATAAACATGCACAGTAAAAAGTTAACTATCTTAGTCGACGAATAGTTTTATATCAACATTTGTGAACTCCTGCTTATGTGTTTTTGTACAACATATTTACCTCTATTGGTTACAATAATTTTAAGCTATAATAAACAATTTTTTAGTAAGTTATTGGTTTTTAATTTTTTTTTTTATATGGGGTATTTGAAAAATTCGTGCTCGGTTCCCAGTGTTTGCAATAAGGGTTTTGCGTATGTCCGAAGCGATAAAGCATTCGTGTCCACTGATGTCTTGGGCCAGATAGTAGTCGGCTGTGCCGTGTATTTCTGCTGAGCCAAGCGCCAATTTTTGGCATTAGGCGGTAAGTCCACCTGCCCTTTGTTGTTCTGTCCCACCATTCCTGCCACAGTGCGTTCTTTTGCTGTGGTTTTAACTGCGCTGCGCACTGTGCGAAGTTGGTCACGGTTTGCATTTCTTGTTTCGTGCAATTCTTGAGCTACGAGGTCGAGTGGACAGAATCCCGCCATGATAGAAGCTGCATCCTCGGATACGGTTCTGAAAGCTGAACACTAAGAGCATACAAACGATACGTAGCATTTATTGGCCGTTTAAAGGCGTCGAACCATACTGTCGATCCATAGAGGACTATTGATCGTACTATGCCTGCTAATACTTGCCTGGACTGCTGTCTTGGTCCTCCGACGTTCGCCATTAGTCTAGACAGAGCTGCTTTTGCCGTCGCTGCTTTCTTGTTGGCGTATTCCAAATGATCTCGGAAGCAAAGGCGGTGATTAACCCGGACGCCGAAGTACTTTATGTATGGCTTGGACTCAATGATGCTATCACCTACTCTGATCTCGACTTTTTCCACCTTTTTCCGACTGCTGATAAGAACAGCATTCGTCTTGTGGGGTACCAGCGTTAATGAGTTTACATTTAACCAATATTGGGCAGCTTTTATGGATTTTGCTGCGATTTCTACTACATTAGAAAGTGTCGTTGCTGTTACAACGACGCACACATCGTCCGCGAAGCCAATTAATGTTGCCCCTTTAGGTGTTGCTAGTCGCAGGATGCCGTCATATATAATGTTCCATAAGGTATGTCCAAGAACAGATCCCTGAGGTACACCTACCGTGATCTCGTACTTCGCTAGTCCGTTGTCACTATCATAGCACAGAATTCTATCATTGAGGTAGCTGGATATTATAGTTCGAAGGTACCTTGGCACATTCATGCTTCGGAATGATTTTAATATTGCTTTCCAGCTCGCAGTGTTGAATGCGTTCTTCACATCTAAAGTCACTACCAAACAATACTCTTTGGCACCCCTTAGCCAGCGCTTTCCTTCTATTGCCTTTTGTGCAATCGATTTCACGGTTTCGATCGCATCTGTTGTCGCTCGTTTCTTCCTAAAGCCATGTTGGTTATTCGACAGCTGTTTGTCTGTTAATGATTCGAACCGGGTTTTCATATGTTCGAACATCTTGCCGGTAGAGTCTAGCATACACAATGGGCGAAAACCAGCAGGTGAAGAAGGGTTCGGTGTCTTTGGTAATAGCAGCAATTTTTGCAGCTTCCAAACTTTTGGGAAAACTCCATTTTGCAGGTATGTACTGTTAAAACATGCTAATATTTGTGGCTTAATTTCGACCGCTTTCTTAAGGGCAATGTTTGGGATACCGTCTGGTTCTGGCGCATTCTTAGCTGAGAGTTTGCGTCCTGCGTTGAGTACTTCTTCTGTTCTTGCTATCGGGATATTGCTATCACAATCGCGTGCCGAATTTCTGTTGAATCTGGGCTGTTGAGGGAAGAGCTCTTTTAAAATTTTCCCCAAAACTGCTGGGTATGTTGGTTGGGTTGTTTTCCTCAATTTGTTAAGTACCAGTTTGTAGGAAAACCCCCAAGGGTTGCTGTCGACACCATTACATAGCTCTTTAAACATTCTTTGTTTGCTGCACTGGATAGCATTCTTAAGTTACCTTCTGCTGTCCTTGTATGCCAGCCTCAGCTGTATAGCATTTTTTACTTGACGCGAGCGTTGGCATATGCGTCTAGCCCTGTTGCACCGTGCGCGCAGCACCCCAATCTGATCATTCCACCAATACGCCGGCTTTCGTGTTTTGTGTCGACCTTGTCGCACCATGGATATGTCGCATGCTGTAGTTATGGCCTTCATTAGCTCTGACGCTGCAGCCTCCATCGAAAGCGATACTTCTGCATCGTTAAATGCTATTTCGAATAGCTGTTCGTCAAAGATTTTAGCTTTCCAACCTCGATTTCCACAAGGGAGTACCGCGTTTGCCCGTGCTCGGTCGATAGTAATAATGATAGCGCGATGATCGCTGTGTGTTTAGCACTCGCTGATGTGCCAGTTAACGTCTCTGCTTAGACCTCCAGTTATGAGCGAGAGGTCTATGATAGAACCAGCCCCGTTTCTGAAGAAGGTGTTTTCATTTCCGCTGTTGAGCAACACCAGGTTAAGTGAGGCCAGTGCATCAAGGGCTCTCTTCCTTTCGGGTTAGTTCTTTTGCACCCCCATTCAACTGCTCATGCATTAAAATCCCCTGCAAGGAGAGCCGCGTTTCTTAGCCTAGCGTCATTAGCTAATCCGGTTATAATTGAAATGAAGCTAGTCAAGTCAGTACTAGGTGGAATGTAGCAGCTATAAACGTAAAGGTTATTTATTCTGGCACATACAAAACCGGCCGTCGATAAGACTATCCCGAGATGTTTTGGTGTACCTCCGCAGCTCCAGATGGCACACTTACCGGTTGTGTCACTGACCCACGAGACCTCTTTTCTGTTTTTATATGGCTCACTTAATATTGCGACGTCTATGTCCAGCTCAGACACCATTTGGCTGTCGCGTGATTGTTGTTATTTATATGTATGTATATCCGTACATATGTANTGGCTCACTTAATATTGCGACGTCTATGTCCAGCTCAGACACCGTTTGGCTGTCGCGTGATTGTTGTTATTTATATATATGTATATCCATATGTATGCTCTTAAGACGAATGCACAGGAGATTGAAATTTTTGTAACGTTGCTAGAGCACTTTTCAGATTTATGTCTTTAACACCAAAATATTTGATTAAAAAATTTGAGTAATAGCCCAGTTATGTATGCATACTTAGCGTTGCATGAGAGTTTTCACATAAGAATGTGTTAAATGGGCTTTGCGTGTAAGCGATTGCCCAACGGATAGCTCTTAACATGTAGAATTTTGTTGGGTTTTGATTTTTACCTAAAAAGTATGCATAACTGGGCTATAGGGCCTGTTGTTCAATGTCTGGTTATCACTACTTGCCGGTTAAACATCATTATCGACGTTTTCGGCATCATGCATATACGGGCCGTTCAATATCCGCTTAACACAAACCGGGGGTAAAATGTCGATAATGAGGTTTAACTGGGAGGTAGTTATAACCAGACATTGAAAAAACGGTCCCAAGGGTTGTTTTCGCCATCTCTGGCTAACACTAACCTCCATTTAAATATCGTTACCGACGTCACCTACTCTCTGTTATATACATAGCAGTAACGCTCTATGAGCAAACATCTCCTATAAAGATTTTATCTTGTTGCTTTAAATAGAAAACTTCTTTAAATATAAATTCTATCTTAAACTGAAGCATTTTCACCTAAGCTAAGCCTTTTGACCACTTCGGTATCTTAATTATAATATATATATATATAATGTTAATTATAGACAATTATTTTCCGTTTACCTAAACATCCCATGTCGCACGACTACGTAGCATTATCCACATCGTACTAACTGAAATTTTTTCGCGTGCGGGATATTAAAGGGGGAACACACCAAAACTGCGACACTTAGAAATTACTACCAGAAACAAACTAGCAGGCTTTGAAATTATTTTTTTTTTGTATTATATAACTTGGAAGTTTAGATGTTATTAAAATGTTAAAATATTAGTTATTATTTGCTCCATATGCAAGTGATCGGTATTTTCATCGCACACGCGCCATCATGTTCTGCACGACTGCATCATCGACTTTACGCGATGCGCACAACTACTTTGTTTTGCACTCTTCAATATTTTTCACTGTTTCACCTGTTTTCTGCAAGTTTTCTTTGACAATTGACCCGATAAACTTGATCATTTATTGTCCCGGATGGGAAAAAACCATGTGTTNGAGCAAACATCTCCTATAAAGATTTTATCTTGTTGCTTTAAATAGAAAACTTCTTTAAATATAAATTCTATCTTAAACTGAAGCATTTTCACCTAAGCTAAGCCTTTTGACCACTTCGGTATCTTAATTATAATATATATATATATATATTATATATATATATATATAATGTTAATGTTTTTTTCGCGTGCGGGATATTAAAGGGGGAACACACCAAAACTGCGACACTTAGAAATTACTACCAGAAACNATTATATAACTTGGAAGTTTATATGTTATTAAAATGTTAAAATATTAGTTATTATTTGCTCCATATGCAAGTGATCGGTATTTTCATCGCACACGCGCCATCATGTTCTGCACGACTGCATCATCGACTTTACGCGATGCGCACAACTACTTTGTTTTGCACTCTTCAATATTTTTCACTGTTTCACCTGTTTTCTGCAAGATTTCTTTGACAATTTACCCGATAAACTTGATCATTTATTGTCCCGGATGGGAAAAAAGGGCTGCTCTTACGGCCACAGCTTGCCAAACCATGTGATTTTTGGAAATTTAGACTTCATTTTCAGCTTACAACTTTCAGGGGCATCTTGACGACTTGCACCAGTATAAAAATCTTGACCGGCAATATATTTTGAATTTTTATAGCAGTAGGTTTCGTAGTCCATAACAATGCAGTTGTATTTTTTAATTAAAAATTCATGCAACTTCCGAATGCGGGATTTCGGTGTAACATTCTATTTTGCGCCTCGGTCTGGCGCTGTTTGAGCTGTAGAACATCTCAATGAAGCTTTCCGCTTTACCTTTTGTACGAAAAACTGCGATCTGCGTACGGATTTTGCAACATAACGCGACAAAATCTTCGGATTTCGCGAAAACGCACTGAGGACCTTCCGAGCACTGTTTTTATCACTTTGACCATGCTAACCCCCGCTCCCTGGTTTTCTCGTAACTGCCAGGCCTTATTTGTACCGATTAAAACCCTGCAAACTGTCGAATAGTGCAATCTTTAATTTTTTAGCAATTTTACGTGTACTTAAGGCCGGATCATTTATAAACTCGTGCAAAATGGTTTGTCTCGTTTCTAACTCGGTTGCCATTTTTAACTCAACTAGGAATCAAATTCAAATGAAATTTCTTCTACGTCCAACTAAGATCATGTGGTCAGCTTATGGTATTTGAATTTCAAAATATTGAATTCGTTTTGGGTAAGTTATAAGCTTCCCAAAGTGTCGCAGTTTTGGTGTGTTCACCCTTTAGAAGTACGCACACTGCATGCATCTAGCATGTGCATTTTGGGTGCCTTTTATCGTATCACTGTATTTCACAACTCCCTGTGTGAGGAAACCAAATAATGTAATTCTTAACAGAAGTGCCTAAAATTTAAGAGTTTGGCCAGTTAAACACAGCTGAAGTTAATTTCCGGTATTTCTCTTACTAGCGCCTGAAACTATAATTATTATTTAACAAATTGATGGCGTTTTTATGTTCTTTGACAAATTACGCTCTGTTAGCCATAAATTCTATGGTTTGACCTACTTTGTGTCAAGACACCTGGACCATCTAGGGAATTAATTTATATTTTATATTGCATTGTCATCGTGATTGGAACTATGCTGACAATTTCAATTCTCCAGCTTGTCGGGCAGTTAGTTTAAAATCGATTGGAAATTTCCGCGGGATGACCAAATAAGAGCTTGTAAAAAATAATAAGTTTGTCTTTAAATAGGACTAGTGGAAATATGTGTTGCTTTGTTTGATGTNTCTGTTAGCCATAAATTCTATGGTTTGACCTACTTTGTGTCAAGACACCTGGACCATCTAGGGAATTAATTTATATTTTATATTGCATTGTCATCGTGATTGGAACTATGCTGACAATTTCAATTCTCCGGCTTGTCGGGCAGTTAGTTTAAAATCGATTGGAAATTTCCGCGGGATGACCAAATAAGAGCTTGTAAAAAATAATAAGGTTGTCTTTGAATAGGACTAGTGGAAATATGTGTTGCTTTGTTTGATGCTATTAAAAGTACGATTCCTGTGTTCACCTAAGTACAAATGATTTTTTTTGCTCGCCAAACAAATTTCAGCGTACGGATTTTATCCGGATTTATCATCCACAACTTTGATGCCAATTGTAGGCATTTTAGACTCTAAACGTCTAGCAGCGCTGAAGCTAATGCATGAAATTGAATGCAGTTTTCCCCGCTCTATTCCCAGAGGTTTATCATAAAATATAGAAAGAAAAAAGAGAAAAANTGTAGGCATTTTAGACTCTAAACGTCTAGCAGCGCTGAAGCTAATGCATGGAATTGAATGCAGTTTTCCCCGCTCTATTGCCAGAGGTTTATCATAAATAATAGAAAGAAAAAACTTAGAGAGTTGCCACCTGTTTGAAAATGTTAGATTAAGTAAATTTATAAGAAAATGGTAATATTGAAATATGGGCGTCAAAAGAAAGGGGTTTGGGAAGGTTTACAGCCCAAAATATCTTTTGGAGTTGCCACCTGTTTGAAAATTTTAATTATAATTAATTTGTAAGATAAATTGAATATTGCAATATCTGTATCAAACTAAAGAGGTTTAGGAAAGTTTACTGCCAAAAATATTTTTGACGAGGGTTGCCACCTGTTTGAAATATTTTTTTTTTATCAAATTGATAAAATAAATGAAATCTATGCTTATAATAAAGTTGTAAGAGGCCGATGTCTTTACATTATAGAAATTAAAGAAAAATTAATAGGGGTGGTCTTTATAAGAGCACAGAAGTTAAATCAACCGTTTTTAGAATTTGTGTCTGTCTGACGGTCTGTCTGTATGTTTGTACGTGCATCCCTCGTATGCAGTTTTCACCGATGTATTGCTATATGTTTCACTTGCAATATAAAAAGAAAAAATTAAATGAAAATTCCAGTTTAAGTAAATTGATAGGATAAAGTAAGTATTTCAATATGTTTATCAAAAGAAAGAAGTTTACAAAGGCTTACAGCTGAAAATATTTTTGTGGAAGGTTGCCACCTGTTTGATAACGTTTATTAAATTTAATTGATAACATAAATTAAATATTGCAAAATTGGCATCAAACTAAAGAGGTTGGGCAATTTTATTGCTGAAAAATATTTTTAGGGGGGTTGCCACCTGTTCNATTAAATTTAATTGATAACATAAATTAAATATTGCAAAATTGGCATCAAAATAAAGAGGTTGGGCAATTTTATTGCTGAAAAATATTTTTAGGGGGGTTGCCACCTGTTTTAAAATTTTGTATTTATTTAAATTGGTAAAATAAATGAAATAGTGCAATATGGATATTAAACCAAAGACGTTTAGAATGCTTACTTTCGAATATATTTTTGAAGTGGGTTGCCACCAATTGGAAAAATTTAATTCAGTTAAATTGATAAGGTAAGCTACACGATATCTGTACATAATAGATATTAAAGAATAGACAGCGACCTAATACCCCAAATAATGCTCGAAGGCATTGAAAAAATTTCAAATACCCTTCTAGCCCAAAATACCATCTTCGGGTGGATTCTAAGCGGCCAAGTAACAGAAAAAATATCAGTATTTACAACGCAAGTGCAAGGTATTCCCAAACTCAGTTCACTCATAAGAATTCAAACGCTAGAACTGCCCCCCTCACTAATCACCACCCCAGGTGGTCCAAGCCCTAACCGCAACAGGACCCCCAAAAAGGAATATAAGAAAAGCAAACTAATCAATCGCAAACCTTGTCACACCCCAAAAACCCGTTAAGTCGATAGAACGCCAATCAATTCCCAATAAAATAAAGGTAAATCCTACCAAAGATGGCAAATTTTGTCGGCCACGCAGGATGGCTTTCGTCAGTTCTCACCCAAGCATGTTTTAAGTAAAAACAGCACTCTCTGTTAATACAATCAGTCATAATAACCCCCATAAAGCAGTCGTTCATTGATAAGCCAAAAGTCGCTGGCGCACACGACTTTTAACATTGAAGAATTCACAACATTATTAACCCGAATGGAAGCCGTTCTTAATTCACGGCCCCTCTCTGCACTCCCGCAAGGTCACTCCTATTTCACAGCCCTCACCCCTGGACATTTTCTTAGAGGAGATCCACTGGCAATACCCGAACCAGACGAGCAATCCTTCTCTAATGAATCGATGGGAACAAATAAAATTTTCCATCACGAAATCAGTCGCTAATAATCATATAAGAGTATTAAACGTGCGCACGCAAAACGTTATTCTGACCAGAGCGCTCGTCAAATTTTGTTTCCAATCAATAGCAATAACCATTACCACAAATTAAAGAAAACTACGTAACTTTCATAAAGAAAAAAACATGTATCAATGTACCCGATTAACCCAGTAATGGTCGGCTAACCCCATGCACTAATTTGCACCCAACATTAAAGTCGCGTTCCTCCCTACAGAAATGGACGTTGAGATGGCTACGGTATCCCCCGCCACTCCTGTCAGTAGCAGCTGGCCAGCAAGGACGGGTCGCAGCGGTACATCGCAGCGCACACGGTGTTTGTTGCGGTTTATGCCGCCGCCCACAACCTCTGGTCAGTTGCATAATTTTCCGGGGTGTGGCTCCACAGCAATGACAACAGGTGGCACAAGCGCATGGGCATTGCCTAGACTACCTTGCAGCTGGCTTTAAGATACCGTCGCTTCCCGCTATCGTACGTCGGAAACAAGAATCCGGTCCACACCATCGTCGGACCAGTGGCATGAGTAATGTGGTCCAGACGCTGCGAGAGCTACAGCGGTTTCTAGGCTAAGGATTCACCTAGGGGGCCCAGGATGGCTAAATGAGCAGTTTCAGTATGGCTGAGATTCCACTTCCGCTCGGCCACTCCCGCTTCAATCGACGTCGGCAGATGTCGCAACACATTCAAACATACATAAATTTACGCGTTATAAGTTGCCTTCCTTATCTCCCAGAAATAGTCAGGAAAAAGCCCGAAGTAGTCAGATTTAGTCCAAAAAGCGTTCCTTAACTCGAAAATGACAGCAAAAATGAGAGAGCAGCACTCAGTGATAGTGACTCTCTTCAGTCCGAAGTAGTCAGGTTTAGTCAAAAGAATTTTTACTGGCAAAATCTTGAAAAGTGTCAAACTCAACTGAATTTAATTTAACGGAAATTAAAGAATGTACAAAAAGTGTGAATAATCTAAAAAGTAAAAAAAAGAGAATTGAAAGTGGAAGGAGGCAAAAAATACATAAATGATATAGTAAGTGTTTATTGTGCTTGTGCTTGTGTGGATGTGTTTTGTACATACATTTCTATTCTTATTTGACTTTAGTTTTGTTGTTGTCATTCGTTGGCCTAAAAATTTGGTTTTTGCGTTCCTTTACTTTTTCCTGTTATTCTCTTTTAGTGACCGCATTTTGCTTACGCTCTTGCATTTTGACACTTGAGATTTTAGCCATGATTCAATAATACAAGGTTGGATAAATATTGACATTTGTGTCAATCGACTTCCTTGTAAGGTTGCATTTGAGAAAGAAGAGAAAGCGGGTAACCATTTTATCCCCTTTTGTGAAAAGGTAGTAGGAAAAGTAGTCTGGTAATGCTGAAATGCGTTTTTTGTATATTATATTGAATTAAAATCTTAAAGCAGATTCCATCGATCTACACAATAGACAATGAATTAACTTTTTTATGGTATATTAAACATGCTATATAGATATTAAAAATGAAATAAATGAAGAATGAGGGAATTTTATTCACATAAAATTCTAACCAAAGAAAAATCTTATCGACAAATATTCCCAAATATTCAAAATAAACCATGGTTTCATTAAAATTCCAGTATATATTAAATAAAATTAATGGAATTCAAACAAATCCTTTATTCAAAGGGACTATATTGCACACCGTCTTCAAAAGAGTCGCGACTCCAAATTTGGAATGTTTGAGATTATGAGCTAAAAATGTACACAGAGATCTTATTTACCTTTCAACAAAACCTGGATAAAGTTTTTGTTATAATTTGTTAATTTGTTACNGACTATATTGCACACCGTCTTCAAAAGAGTCGCGACTCCAAATTTGGAATTTTTGAGATTATGAGCTAAAAATGTACACAGAGATCTTATTTACCTTTCAGCAAAAGCTGGATAAAGTTTTTGTTATAATTTGTTAATTTGTTAAAAAAAAACCCAAGGTAAAGTCGCCCTAGCCCATATGATTATCATGTGCTAAGAAATAGTAGTTCGCATTTTCTGACAAACGTGTTATGGATTTTGAGTTGTGACTCTTTTGAAGACGGTGTGCGATATGAAGAAATATACAACTAGTAAAGATGCAATTGATATAATGTATATAAATTAATCTTTTNACGTGTTATGGATTTTGAGTTGTGACTCTTTTGAAGACGGTGTGCGATATAAGGAAATATACAACTAGTAAAGATGCAATTGATATAATGTATATAAATTAATCTTTTTAATTATTATATTTGTTGCATTTAAAAATTACATGTTCAATATCTTAAATTAAATTACATTTGGTGGGCGGACACAAAAAGTGATCCTGACCTGCACAAGTAAAAAGCTTTATTGATATTTACACTTTCACTTTTATGTTGTGGTATACTTACTTGTGAGTATGTAACGGCTGCACTTCGCCAAATAAATCGGTGCAGCTGTAATTCACAGTGGACTGCNAATTACATGTTCAATATCTTAAATTAAATTACATTTGGTGGGCGGACACAAAAAGTGATCCTGACCTGCACAAGTAAAAAGCTTTATTGATATTTACACTTTCACTTTTATGTTGTGGTATACTTACTTGTGAGTATGTAACGGCTGCACTTCGCCAAATAAATCGGTGCAGCTGTAATTCACAGTGGACTGCACCAGCCAAAGGTGGACGGACACACAGAGATCCTAGCGCGAAAAACTTAATGGTAACGGCTGCACTTGCTGTAAAACGCAGGTTTTTGAATAAAAATTTTTAATATTTCCGATACTCCACAAATAAATATGTAAATTATTGTTTTAATTCAAAACAGCTCCATTATTTTTGATTTNTGAATAAAAATTTTTAATATTTCCGATACTCCACAAATAAATATGTAAATTATTGTTTTAATTCAAAATAGCTCCATTATTTTTGATTTTTTTTGGCATGCTTACTTGAATTTGCGCAATAAGAAAATCAATTTCCACGAAACAATCGATGAAAATATCGGCAGTGTTGCCTGTTGAACTTTTTATGCGGAGACAATATTTCTCCTTGTCTTTTAGTAGTAGTCTTTATAAACCAACTAGTAAGAAAGTCTAAGTTCGGGTGGAGCCGAACATTAAATACCCGGCGCAAATATTAAATATATGTTTTTCACCTTTCCGAAAGCTACCGCTACATGGTAAGCCGGGGTGTATGAATTTTGAGTAAATTAGCGTCCTTAAATTTCGAAATATTGAAGTTTCAAGCATTTCTAAAGTTTACCGTTATATGAAAAGCCGCAATTTTAGTCCAATTTCAATAATTTTGAACGTTTTGCTTTTATGTGGCAAGTACAATAACCATACCGAGTTTGGTACAAATTGGTAGAACGGTTACCGAGATACATATATGTGATCATAAGTGGGCGGTGCCACGCCCATTTTCCTAAATTGTGTCATAAACGTATTTGTTCGTAAAGAATTGTTGCAAGCGTCAATTTTGAATAATTTCGTATTTCTCTAAATTACCCTTATATGGAATGTGGGCGTGGTTATTGTCCGATTTTAAAAATTTTCGGTCATTTGGTATGTTGTACCAAGACTGTGCCAAGTTTGGAAGCAATCGGTGCAGCGGTTGCCAAGATATACACATGTAACCACGCGTGGCTACGCCCATTTTTCAAAAATTTATAATATTCTTATTTTTCGTCTAAAAGTTATTGTAAATATCAATTTTGAGTGAATAATCTTTAGTAGTTACTAAAATATCGCAGTTTTCGTATTTCTCAAAATTACCGTTATATGGGAGGTAGGCTTGGTTATTGTCCGATTTTTCCCATTTTCAATGCCATCCGTCCTACCCCGGAAAGAAATACACGTACCAAGTTTCGTTGAGATATCTTAATTTTTATTCGAGTTATCGTGTGCACAGTCCGACGGACGGACGGACGGACAGACAGTTACCGCTTAATCGATTCCTCTTTTCATCCTCATCATTTATGTATACATTTGTCTATATCTATCTCGATTCGTTTTGCCTGTTACAAACAACCGTTATGTGAAAAAAGTTATAATACCCTTGTGCACAAGTGCGCTCGGGTATAAAAAAGAAAGCAACACAGGCTAATGGTCTGATTATGCATACTTCGCATAACTTCGCACAACCATTTGTACCAGTGCAATAAAAATATAACTTAAGAAAATGTGAAGCAAAATTTAAGCTCAACAGACCCCTAAGTTTTTAAAAGTTCTGCTAATTTTTGGGTAATAGAATACATACCAAATACATACAAAGTACATATGAAATTACAGTTTTAAGTTTTTGCGAAGTTGCGCGAAGTTAAGCGAAGCATGCATAATCAGACCATAAGGCAGAATGCGGTAGCGAGACAACTGCCAGGTTATCCAACCTTGTGTTCTTGAATCATGGATTAGCTAACCCCCTTCTCCACCACCTCTGTAAACACGCCACTTCTAATACACACACACACACATGTACATTGCAAGTTAATTTTGATTTGTTACAATCACAATTCTTTCGATTTCACGCCGAGCGGACGTGCTTCATGCAAATCCGTTCAGTCGTTTCCGCGTGATTATTAAATAAATTAAACTTTTTCAATTCATGCAAAGCCGTTCAGTCCTTCTGCGTGATGGAGCCCCAGACATCCAAACACACAGTCATACAAACTTTCACATTTAAAATATTAGTAGGAAGGATAGTAGGATTAGTATATTTTTGCAAGATATTTGTTTAAAAAGCGTCGAATTAATGTATATTTGTTTTAAACGTTCGTTGTTTTTGTGAAAGCGTTTGAAATTTTTTGTTGGTTCATTTTTTCTGACGTTTTGTACAATTTCGAAAAATTCATTTATTATCCGTAGCGTGAGCTAGACCAGTAGTTCGTTTTTGTATCTCTTCTCTACTGATTATTTCTCTACAGGTAGAATAACAAATACATGTATAAAATTATTTCCATCGCATCTGGTTACGATACCGTGGAATGAGCCTTAGCTCTATCATTCAGTGTCCAGCTTTTTGCATTTCGAGGCCATATCTTTTCTTTGAAATAACGTCTTTATTACTCTTAGCTCCTTACTCTGCACTTTGATCGGTGTGCAAAATATTATGGCTCTACTCAAGGTCAAGGTTCATACGGCGCATCATCAGATGAAGAAAAACGATTGACAATGCTCCTGTTTTCCAATATTTTTGATTCTCTCAGTAATATGGATTACGATCCTGAATTATTTGGAAAAGCATTACCTTGTTTGATAGCTATTGGCTGTGCTCTGCCACCTGATTATAGTTTATCGAAAAATACGGATGAGGACTACTACGGCCGGCAGTCCGGTGCACCAGATCAACCACAATATGACCCTCAGCCCATTGACACCGACCAAGTGCAATTGAACAACGACCTCGAAACCCTGGTGCAGAAATTTAGTGAGCATTACCACGATGCCTGGGCTAGTCGCCGATTGGAGAGTGGATGGTCTTATGGGGAAATACGTTCCGACAATGACCGCAAGCATCCACGTCTTAAGCCATACAACATGTTAAGCGATTATGTATGTATATTGCATGCTATTTCCCCTAATTATTTGTCCTAGCTTTTCTTAAAAACAAAAAAAAAATCTTTCAATTTACTTGGTAACATGTTAAAAAATCTGTAAAGTAAAACTATTTAGAGGCAGTCTATACATACCTCGTAAACTGAGAGATATGAGATTATCAGAACCCAAAATTATATATACTTACTGATATTTTGAAAATTTAAAGGAACGTGAACGGTACCGAGATCCTGTAAGGGAATGTTTAAAAGCTCTAGTTTCTATTGGTTGGCGCATTGAACAGTCGGATATCGACGTCCCACTTAATCACCGTGGATCCACCCGACGTCAATCCAAGCCACAAATCGTATGTATATATTTATGTATATATGTTACCGGGCAAACCGATCTTAGGATAAACTAGGCGCCACAGTACTTTTGTGTAGAACACATGTTCGCGCAGGCGGGCTTCGGCCGCACTTGAAAAAAATAACCCTCATCAGTTCAACTCCTGGTACGCAGTCCACTATATTGTTATGCCCAACTTGTTTCCGCGTGGGACGGATGTATGGGAGATGGAAAGAACTAGTTCAGCCTAATTGTCCTAAGATCGGGTTTGGCCGGTAACATAACACGGTACATAATTAGTTTAATAATAGATAATTGATTCCATGTTTATAAAAGTTTATCTAAGTGCATATGCAAATACATATGTACATATTTGTGAAATAATTTCCTTTATTTACGAAACTTTTCAACCCGAACCCCACCCATATCCATTAATTAAAAATTTTCTTGTTTCAATATCATGGCTTCTTGCTTAAAATAGAATGATTTTCAGAATGAAAGTAGCCCGTTTAACTACAACCCACATCCAGTTGACATGACAAATTTAACGCTGAGTAGAGAAATGCAAAATATGGCAGAGCGTCTAGCTGAAAACTCGCATGATATATGGGCTAAAAAGAAAAAAGAGGAGTTGAACTCTTGTGGCGGAATTATACATGCACAGCTGGTTCCATATGACCTGTTGACAGATAAAGAAAAACGCAAAGACCGTGAACGTTCACAGGAATTCTTAAAATATATGCAATATCAAGGCTATAAATTACACAAGTAAGTACTTAATTATTTTCGGAAGTAAGTATCTTAATAACTGAAAACGTAAGCTAAGAGGGTGATGTTCTGGCTAACATCCATATACTGAAAGCCGTCTTAGGTTCGATTTTTTACGAATCGTAAAACCGATATGCTCAAATCCGCTATGGCGTATCGAATTTTAAATAATTGATAATAAAATAATCTGTTTAAGCACAAGAATAACTAAAATATGTTAGTTTAATGGTTCTCTAGCGAAAAACCGCAAAACTGCCACCAATCGACATAGAGAAGTCCCTGGCGAAGATTATAATTTAACTTGCGTCTTTATATAAGAGAAAATTTCTCACAAATCATTAAACATTATAAATTAATTAGACCACTCACAATTAACAGCTAAATGGATTAAGATCGACTCATAACAATCTCCTCTGCATATTCATGCAATTGTTGCCTAAAGAATATTCTACCTCCTAGGATAAAAGTGCAGCGGCTACACAATCCTTCATACATATTTTAATTACAAATGGCTACACTGGTTTACAGCAAAAATGTTCTGGGATGCCACTATCAAATTCCTATGTAGAATTGCTCGGCGATTCCGAAAATCGAGATATTTTTGCTATGGATACGTTTTCGAGATATTTGCATTTTACTGTTACTCAGCTTAAAAAAGTGGGAACTCTTTTTTTATGCTGAATAACAATAAATTGCAAATATGTCAAAAACGTATCCATCGAAAAAAAATAACGCCATTTTCGGAATCACCGAGCAACTCTACACATAAATTGGTCAGTGGCGTCTGGAGAACGAAAACAAAACTAAAATTTGTGTGATTTGTGATCCAGTGCTTGTAAATTTCACTCTTCACTTGCAATAATATTTATATATATATTTCTTTCAAAACAGCTGATTAAGAAGAACGGATTACAGCATACAATATTTATATTTTACGAAGCGGAGTTACGTATTCGTAACTACGAAAATTTGGATTACAGCATAAAGATGATTCTGGTTAAACGTATCCACAAACACTTAAGCATGCTCTTCAAGAAAGATAAATAAACAAAAGTAATACTATTTATAGCAGAGAACGTTTAAAACAGAGAAGCAGCAATTACGAATAGCCGTGTGAATTGTCAAACACTACCAAAATCGCTCTAGAAGCTCACCACTCGAATCGAAAATTGAGAGCGGAAAATTAACAGATCTGAGCGGCAAGTTAACAGAGCTGAGCGGAGATACAATTTTGTTAATTTGTATCAATGTTAAGTGCTTTGGTTTGGATTTTCTTTTTCGCTGCATTGATTTAATAAAAAAAAAGATGAAAATTCTTGGTTAAATTAATGAAAATTAATTTTCGAAAATATATGCCAGGGAATGCTTTAACTCCAAAACGTAGATTTGTTATCTAATAAATATGTGAAAGCTATGCAAATATGCAAACTCATTGGTGATTTGCCGTCGGCATTTGGGTCGAAAAAATTTTTTTTTTTTAACGATTCTTATTGTAGTTGCTACGCTATTTTAAACGTTCTCTGGTAACCAACCTTTTTGGGTTGTTGTTGTAGTAGTCGTTGTTGTTGTAGTTATATTCACTCCTGAGGAAGGCACGGGGTTGTGTGCTGCTATTTAATGGCCTTCCTCAGACTTTTTCTTAGATTTCAGGGTTGCGTGCTGCATTACTATTAGATAAATAAATTTAAGCATTTGACGAATCGTGATTTTATTAAAAGAAAATTATAAATGGTGTTGAAACCCCAAACAAACGGTCGTGCGAAATCTCTATTTTTATGTATTGTTAAAATTTATACATGGCGTATTGATGGTAATACAAGCAATGTATTCTTTTGTGGATTTTATGTTACTTGAGAATTTAGACAACGTGCGAGCTGCCAGGTTCTGTTATCAATATAATTAACACAAGCTTTTCCGAGTGGTTGCCTTTCAATAAAAAGAATAAACAAATATTCGCAAATAAATTGGATTTATTTTATAACTGACAACTAACGTACGCTTTTTGTTCTTTTCTCCATTTTGATTTTTACTCTTTATTACCGCCAACAACTTTATGTGTACACATATTTACAAGATGTCAAAATTTTGCGTAGTCCCATGAGCTAGGTAAAAACTATGGCATTCGTATTCACAACGAGAAATCTCAAAATTTTTGTTTGGTCTTTCCAAATTTTCTCTTTTTTATCAGTTGGCAAAGGCCCTCAGTGGCAGCGCTCCGAGCGTTGAGATAGTAATTTCATGTCAATTAGTAGAAAAGATCCATGTTGCAAAAACTTTTTTATTATGGCGAGAAAATTTTCCATTGCTGTGCCAATTCGTAACTTTTTACTGCTGCAAATTTTTGACAGTTGCTCTGGTGCAAAAGAAGTTGAGCAAATAAAATCAGAAATTATACAAAAAAGACTTGTCTTTACTGACATTTATTCTTCTAGAACTTAAAGCCATGCATTTATTAGACGCCTTAGTAATAAAATTAGAACAAAAAAACTCTTCAAAACCGTCAGGCCGGGTTGAAAATTTTCATTCACCTCATAGTTTCAAATTTACCATCCGTAGTACTTTTCTATCAATTCGCAAATGCCGTTTGCACAAAAAAGGTTATGAAATTCGTTTTGTTTAAATCGTTTAGAAAATGAGTCATTTATGTATACCATTTTATGTGGAATTATTCAATAAATTTCGTTTTACACTATACTTTTTGAAACTATTTGGAGTTAATTATTTTTTGTTTCTTAAAAGCAACCCTGCGTGGTTGGAAGGCGTGTGTACCAATAATTTCATCCCTAGCATATTCATCCCCGAGGAAGGCAGTCGCCAAATTCACCGAAGGTTGTTTACTGGTTATATTGTGACCGTCATATAAAAAGGTTGTTTTGCGCATGATTGTCCTTTTTTTCCAAGCAAATTTCTAACGAAAAATTATCTGCGCAAGAACAACCCCTACCTTTGAAAATTTGCGACCAACTGAACGCTGACAATGCAAAAGTGAATTAAAGCGCAGTTATTCAACGATGTAGCGTAAACTTAGGTTGACGTACGTAGCAGCATATAAAATTTACTGTTGATAGAGAGAGAGAGAAACAACGGCAACGTCACCGCCATGCGGTGGTGAGTTTTCGTTAACACGCGAATCCCATAAGGTAGATCGTGTCTGCGTCAACCTACGTCTACGTTACGTCGCTGACTGTTTGAGCTTTAACAGCTAATATGCGCGCACCACCAGTTGTGCCGTTACTATTTCTGTCGTCCCGCCAGATTAATAAACAAAAATCGCTAGAATCCTGCTAAATCATTTAAATTCTGTAAACTCTTATGAAAAAAAGTTTCTTTTATAATTTAGGAGTTAAACTTTATTTCATAAAATTAGAGATCATATGTTTATAAAAAACCATCAGTTTTTTGACAAAAACAAAATTGGAACTTCGTTATATGTGACCTGGTCTACGAAAAGGGAGCTTACGTGCAAAAATAATTTTTTTTGAGAAAGCTGTTAAAAGTAAGCAACTCGTTTCGTCAGTTTCTCATTATCTCGTTAATTGTTCTCCACGCCGGGCGTCCAGTAAGTGTTGTTGTTGGTCCAGTAAGTGTTGTTGTTGGTCCAGTAAGTGTTGTTGTTGGTCGGAATATTATTATAGTTCATCGTGTAAGTTGCTAGTGTGGAACATTTAAAAAAGTAACACTGAAGAAGTGACGTTTACTGTTTCTGTTGATTATCGTCTTCGCATTTCGCATGAAATGAAACATGAGTGCCGTATACGGACAAAACTACTCAGCATTATTATTTTTGGCCCATAATACGTTTTTCTAGTGTATAATCATGTCTTTATGGCTTATAATTCAATGTTTTGTTCATTACCAATAAATTATGTTTTGTCGTATTTTTACTCTTCTTTCTCTACATTTTTAGTACACTTCTAAGCAAGTTAAGATTTTCTGCTTTTCACCACGTGAAAAAGCATCTCATCTTCCATCCGAATCAACCAAAAAGTGAAAATTGATTTTTTGACACCTAAGCCCCCTTTCCGTAGACCAGGTCACATATAGTTTTGTAACCAGTGTTGGGATTTTGTGGCATTAAATAAAGTAAAAAAATTGGTCATAAGAATGTCGTCTTCGTTTTCGTGACTGTTGAACTCGTTGGAGTTTGTAAAATGTAGTCAATGCAAAACTTATTTGCACTTTTATGTCCATACCTGCAATTAAAAAAAAAAAAAACAAATAAAGCATTTGCACAAGTGCTGTCAAATTAAACACACATCTTTGATTTAATCAAAATGTATATACATACACTTCACTTTGCATCGTTAAAAATCAAAATCTTCAAATCATCAAAAATATATAGATATGCATACATGTAGCTTTTTTCATGTTAGCTGAGCCGAAGATACCTAAAAATATTCGACAACTATATAACACTATTAGAATACCTTTCCCGTCATGTTCAGTGCTTATTTAGTGAATTTTATTCTGGATACGAAAATCTTTTTATACACATAAGTATGTATGATGTTTTGATTTGTCCCAAGTTTTGGTGCTTTTAGGAAAGTTGGCAGCCATGGGGTCTCACATTCGTGAGTACTCACATATACTTGTTCTCTCATTCCGATCACACATACAGATGCAATTCGCGCAAAATTTTCTGTTTCCCCCCGGGCATAATTACCTCAGCTCATCTACCCAACGGTTTGCACATTATGCCCATCGCTAACCTAATGTACTCACCAAAATTATTTCTAAAAATACTTGACATCCGCATTCGCCTTCGCATCCGCGGATGTTAGCTTTTAAACATCCGCATCCGCATTCGCATCTAAAATTCCACATTCGCAACATCCCTAGTATGTATGTATTTAGTCCCCTTTCAGACACGTCAAGTCTTGAAAGCAATTTTTTTCGCATTCTCTTTTGTGTTTTCTATTTGCTTCCACACGCGTCAACTTTAATTGAATTCAAGTCCTTGGTTCTTTAAATGGGAAGCAACGAAAAGATCAAAAGAGACAAGAAAACTTGAAACGAATTGACGGTACGGAGGTATCTGTACTCTTCCCCTCTCTTCTCACATCCTTCGCCTACGAACGAGCAGACTTGAAAGCAAGAATTGATGTGTCTGAAAGGGGACTTACTGTTTGCACATACATTTATATGAGTTCCGCTCGTACAGAAATAAATATGCACTATTTCCCTTGGGTGTAATGCTAAATTAAAAGGGTGAATATTCATTTCATCGTAAAGAGTGTAACGTCAATAAGGTCCACGTAGACACATACGTAACCGAGGAAAACTTATATTTTGCAAGTACTTGCTGAAGACTAGTGGCTCGCGATTGAACCTAAAATTGTGTGTTTACAAATTGTGCCGCTTGCGTATTCTACCACAGTTCGGGTGGTTTTATTTAATTTTAGAAGCGACGACGAACGAAATTGTTATACAGAGTGTTTCTGAGAAATCGTGATTGTGCATATATGTTTACGTTACGCTACGTAAATATTATTCGAAATTCGCTTAATCAGCGTGTAACTGCAGTCACTTGCGCGTGTGTTAATGAGAAAATTAGCGGTTATATGAAAGAAAATAATTGAATTCTGCTATCTTTTCGAAGTTCCCGTAATATTACGCTAAGCTGTCGTATCACTCCTCCAGTGGTCGACAAGTTCAAGAATTCGAATTTTATTCATTTCATATACGTTTTTTCGTTGGGCTACCTGCAGCTATCCAAACTTTCATTACTCCAAATAACAATTTCGATCTACTTCCGTTCCATACTGTTAAATGCGTCGACCATTCATTTTCTGTGACAAAATTTTATTTCATTGCTTAAACTCCTACGTTTTGGGTCGCCCACATAGAAGCCACACACGGCCCTGCGGTGATGTTGACGGTGGCCCAAATAGTGGTGAGGGCGGTAGCGACCTCCCGTAGTGAGAGCAGTATTGGCGGCCCTAGTTATAACAACGGTCCTCTGATGAGTAACGGCGGTGACAGCGGCCCTGGATGGCGATGATGTTAGCGGCAGACAGCAAGTAGCGGTCCTCGGTAGCGGTTTGGCCTAGGGGCGGCAATGATATTGGCGGCCCAATGGTGAGGAAAGCGGCAGTCCGGCCCTAATGAAGGACGACGGTGACAACGGCCCTGGATGGCGATGATGTTGCTAGCGGCCCTGAAAGGTGGCGGCTCTTGGTGTTGCTTTCGGCCTGGGGCGGCAGCGATGCTTAGTGGCGGCCCGATGATGAGGAAGATGGCCACTCGGCCTTAAGAAGCGGTGATAATGACGACGGCCCTGGATGGTGATGATTGGGCTAGCGGTCCTCTTTAATGACAGTCGGTGGCGGTTCCTCGTTGTAGTCTTGGCCCAGGGCGGCACTTAATATTGGCGGTCCGAAACGGTCACGGAAGTCACCTACGGAAGCTACGGAAGCTGGTCGTCAAAAAGTCCCCACAAACCACCAACCTGTCCCGTAGGCAGAGCCAGGGGCGCTCGAGGTTACACGGCCTAATCCGTCCCGATGCGCTCCGTGCTTACCCATTGGGGTGAGATGGTACGTATTCAATCGTGGTGGCTTGAAATTGTGGGGCGGTTTTATCCACCGCACAATGCCTGCTCGCCACGCGGTATCTAAGTGGGCAGGAGAGTTCGTCTCCTGTCCACTGAGACCGTTTTTAACCTAAGCCGTCCCGATGCGCTCCGTGCTTACCTACGGAAGCTGGTGCTGGCTGAGTTGGCGTTAATCAACTTAAGTCGGTTGTTGGATAAGCAGGTTGAGAAGTGAATGAATGATCGCGATTTTTGGCATGTTTGCGCAACGAATTCTCGCGGAGTGCTTCCCTTTGGTTGTTTATACGTATGGGTGTATGTATGTATGGTTGTATGTATGCATGTAGATCTGTATGTATGTATATAAATATGTACCGTATGTATGGCTGGATGTGGATATATATGTACGTATGTATGTACTTGTGGGTTTTATGTATGCATGTACGTATGTCTGTCAGTGTAGCGTAGGGGAGCTACGTTACAGGTCCTTGCGTTGACGTATCTCGTGAAACTGTTTTATTCTGCATAGCTACCACTTTACTTCTTGGGTGCGCCAAAACAAAGGATTAAACTTAAAAAAAAAAACAAGTTTGACATATATCGCCGGACTACTTTTGCAGAATTTTTCTTATCTTCAGTAAGAAAATATTAATTTTAACCAAATTTAATATAATTATCTGAAAGTCTATTGTTGCACGTTTCTTTGGTTATCGAACTATCAAACCCTAGAGTCATGGCTATTGACACCGCATTAATGGCTGACTTCATCTTCGAGTGAAACACATTATGAATTTCTGCTCTTACTTTGAAAAGGAAGATAACGCCGACCATACGGACACGTTGCTCGAGATCAAGCTTCAGGATCTCAATGCCAAATGGAAAAGGTTGTATCAAAAGCTTTTACAGCTGTAAGTCGCAAATTCTCGATCGTCTTATAATCTTACAAGCTTAAGCAGAAATTCCCATATAACACGCAATGTGGTGACCCAAAAACTTCCTGAAAAAGTTCGATCTCATTCAGGTAAAACCTTGTTGACTAGATGTAGACTATGCACGAACAACCATCCCGTGAAATTGTGTCTAAAATTTCTCAGACTGAACGCGAAAGAACGTACCGGTTTCGTCGAACTAAATAACTATTGCACCAATTGCTTGTCCCGCAATCATACCCGTACTAATTGCGAAAGAGATCGGCAGTGCTTCCATTGTAAAGAACCCAATGAACCCGCTGTCCAACCAAACACCAAACCATATGGGAATAAGTGCCAAACTTAATTTTCGATTTCGCCACTTTTATACAAACCCCAGTCCCTCAGGGAATTAAATTTCCCTATATACAATCTAAACCATTGAAACTAATCGCATTTCATACTATCTCATTGAAAACGAAAGTCACATCTTTAATAATAAGCCTTGACTGTTTCGAACTGTAGGGCGGAGTGCAATTATCAAAATTAAACAAAAATAATACGAATTTCAAATGGCTATTCATCTTAAATAACAATACGCACTTTCTGTGGTGCCTCAGCCTAAGCTGGTCTTTGAGACCTCCTGATAGTTTACCATTGTCGTATCGACAAACCTTTCATCTCATATCGTTCTTCATTTTGGCAAAACACCATTTCAATCACCGAATACAGTCCACATAACATACTATTCCCGAATCTGTACTCGTAACACAAAGAGAGATTCATCGTTATATTACCTCATTTTTTTCTCTAATAGTCGCCTACTCCCGCAGTGACTTTGCAGGTCTTGTCAATCTAGAGTTTCCATCTTTTTGGAAACCATTCATTATTAAAATATTGCAAGAAATTTTCAAAGCAGAATATATTTGCAAATCACTTTCATCGCTAAGCCACCACCGAACTCGTTACCAATCATCATTAGCTTCACTCACGATCATTTCAAATGTGGACATCAAGATGCATATCGAACTCAAAGCGAAAAAAAAGATCGGTGGCGGTGCATTCTCACCTACGTCCTACCAAACTTCAACCAAACATCAGAGCATGGAAAAAAGACTCCAGGTCTTTGCCAAAGCAGAAGGAAAGCCTTGCACAAGTGCAACGGGGCCGGCATGTTTAAGTGATTTACGCCCATTTAGAGAATCCCTTAAAATTAAGTTACGGCTGTGCTTCCCTGCTCTACTTTCATGCTACAAGCATCCCTACTTAGCTGGAAGTTCGAAAGGTGCATGGGAAGCCCTTTCCAGGGATGACTATAGGCACACTGGAGTTGTCTTCCAGTGTTGCCTATAAAGGCAGCCGCCACATTCCTATCCTCCTCGTTTTGCAAATCATCGAAGCATCAATCAACAACGAGGATCTCCGGGCCATTTTGAATAACATCAACGAGGGAAGTATCACCACCAGCGTAACTTTACCTTACAAACTTCTATTTTGAACTTCATTTGTTTTATTGTAATTGGCTAAATGAGCAGCTCCGACTCCACCATCAACCGACGTCAGCAGATGTCGCATCATCCACTCCACATTCACGCACACATATATTCACACTAACTATTGTAAATAAAACACTTTGACATCTAACTTCTCCACCACCTCTGTAAACACACCACCAAGGCGAATTTATACAAGGTGGTTTTGATGGCGAATTGAGATTTTCGCCGCGGTACTACTTAATGTCAAAATAGTGTGTTTGTTGTAATATGAATTCGCCTTGTTTACAACAAACACATCATTTTGACATTAATAAGTACCGCGGCGAAAATCCAAGTTCGCCATCAACACCACCTTGTATAAATTCGCCTTGCACACCACACTTGTAATACACACACACACACATAACTTGTCAATTGTACTTTGATGTGTAAAGACACAATTGTTGCGATCTTCCCCCGAGCGGACGTGCCCGAACAGCCACCCGATTTTGTCAATAAACATACATTAGTTATAATTTCAAAGTGAAATTCAGTGTGTTCCTTTTTGTTAAAGTGATACAAGTGGTAAGCCAAAAAAAAACCTAGAAGGACTTATAAGGCCCATAGTGTTCATGGTCCTCCATCGCCTTACTGGATGGCACCTATAGAGAAAAAAAATAAAAAATATATAAAAAGTTAATTTTACAGTCCTCAAATAAAAACAACAAACAAAGTTTAACAAAATAAATAAATAGGTATATTAACCAAGCGAACTCTGAGCGCAAAAGAAAAGTTGTACTAATTTAACATTTCAAAAAGTTCCATAGCTAGCACATACTTGAATAAAAACTGACGAAGAGCTTACATACATACATTTATAAACTTTAATATTATACTCCGGGCGCGTCGCGTAACGCTTATACTCACTAAAAACAATGACAATTCCACATTAAACATCTGTACAAAATCGGGCGCGAAATAATTTAAAGTAAAAACATAATTCATCCAACAAAAACAAAACAAGCCAACAGTCAACTCAACATCACCAGGAGGAAGCATTGGATCGCAGGGAGACTCGATGAGGGAAGCACTCAACGAGGAGGAAGCAGCATTATCACAAGCTCGGAAACCACTATATCCGCAAATAATAACCCATTAAACCCATACACCTCCTACCGCCAATGTGAGTTGTATCGAACCATTAAATTGAGATATTAATAATAATAATAATAATAATAATAATAGATTGGCGCTTAGACATATGTTAGTGTTCTCCTCCGACTTGTGGTGTGCGCCTTGATATTGTCACACAAAGCGAAGGGACCTACAGTTTTACGCCGATTCCGAACGGCCGCTGTTAAGAAAAAACCTTTTTCCATATTTTTTGCGATGTTGCTTTGACCAGGGCTTGAACCCGGGTGCTGATGAGTGAAAGCGCGCACTGCTTACCACTACACCACAGCGGTCGCAAATTGAGATATTACATATATAAAAGAAATACCGATATTTGCCGAAATATTGAAAAAATATACATATATAGGTACATATTTACATACATAAATATACATATCAGTAAAAACTTTACGGTTCTAAAAAACTGTTTGAACAAAAAAAAATCGTATGTACATTAGAGTGGTCCAAAAAAATGAAGTCGGAGTTTTAATGCCGACACACCCTAGGATTGATCTATATCGAAAAAAATATACCCCTATTTTTTTATTTTGAAATCAAAAAATATTTAGGGAATGCTCAAAGCGCTCAAAGTTTTCCATGTATTTTATATGGAGAAAAAACAATTTTTCGTAGAAATGGTATAAAACTCTTGAAAATCAATATTTTTCGACCGGAAAACTGTGGTTCTCTTCAGGAGGCTTCCAGTATTAATATACAATTGTTGATTTAACCATTTTTTATGATTAAAGATTTTTTATTGGTCCCCCATTGTATTTTCTAAGAGCTTTGGAGGACCTATAAAATATAGTTATCATGAAAAAATTGTTAAAGAAACAATTGAGTATTATTACTGGGAATCTCCTGAAGATATGTAAGGTTTTCCGATCGAAAAATATTGATTTTCAAGAAGTCTACACTATTTCTACGAAAAGTGGTTTTTTCTCCATATAAAATACATGGAAAACTTTGAGCGCTTTGAGCACTACCTAAATTATTTTTTATTTCAAAATAAAAAAATATGGGTATATTTTTTTCGGTATATAACAATCCTAGGGGGTGGCGGCATTAAAAATCCGACCTTATTTTTTTTGCATACATTTTTGGACCACTTTAATGTACATACATATATACGCATGAAAAAACAACTTTTAATTCCTGCTTTAGCTTATTTCTCGTGATTATAAACACAAACCAAACCCAAAAGAAACAAAAAAATTCAAGTATTTACTTGCAAGATTTGCCCCGCAATACCCCTTCTGCTTGCACATACATTCAGCAAAAGCAGGATTCCATAAAGAATAAGCAGCAGAAAACAAGTCAGAGCTATAAGAACCAAACAAAAAAAAACCCGCGCGAAAAAGCTATTTAATAGCTAACTGACTTAACGAAGTTCAGACAAAAAATAAAAAATAAATAACAGCAAAGAGTTTGCATTTTTACATACATATGTTATTACATATATTTATTGCCGTTGCTAGTGCCCTACAAATTCACATATAAATCATCAAAAAGTACATATTAGCAAGCAATTCCTTACCTCCCATAAAAGTACTACTTAGCGCGTATTAACATACGGGCATATATACAAACATACCAACGTTAACAGACCCCGCACTTCTTACCAGCATCCGACACCATACACACAAACCTACAGTACGGTCATCTGCAACTCACTGCTCAGCTGGGTGTCCAGATTGTTTAAAAATATAGCGCAATTTCTGCAAAAAAAATCGCAAAAAAACGCCAATTTTTTTTTGTATTTAATTCATGAAACCGATTTAACAAATCTTTTATTTTAAAAATTAGATCTTGTTATCATATAGTTTTTCAAACCAAAAACGAATATAATACCTTCAGAAGGTAATAATAAATAACACAAATCGCTTATATAATAGTGATGTACAAACAATTTTCTTTACAAATACGCATACTTTTTAAAAATATTGGTTTCAACACATTTTGCAATAGGACTGCGCAATTATTAAATTTATTATTCATATTAATTGATTAATCGCACGATCCGCTTTTAAGAGCTCGGCGCTAAAAATAAAATAAAAACCTATAATAAGGCGAGATATTTCCACAATTTCTTCAAAATCACATATAGTCTGAATGATTTACATTTCTGTTGTTGTCATATATTGATCTATTCAACCTTGATAACATACTGTTTGATATTGGAAACGTTTTGCAGCAGAAACTATTAGTCTTCATATAAAACTTTATTCGAACTATTGAATTAAGGCTTTCCAACGTCATCGTATTTCGAATCTTACTTTTTGTTGAATTTTATCCTTGAAACCTCGTCCGGATTTCCTAAATCCCTCGGTTCGTATCGCTGGATTGTTAAATAAATGCAATCGATGACCAAATTGTGGTACAATTAACTTTATTGTACAACAAACAATTTACAATACTCGCTAATACAGTAAAAACACTTAACAATACTTGTTAAAGCAATAACAGCGCTTAACTAAACTTGGTAACACAATTAAACTTATAGCTTGCTTATTCGCAACTCGCTTCTCTGCTTACATTACTTGTAGCTTGTAACTAACTCACCTCGCGGTGGCGGCGCCCTTATATACCTGCGCTGGCACTTATGGCAACTCTAGAACATTCTGAAGTTTATCGCTCATTCTCTTTCTCTCGCTGTTCGCAGTATTCGTCCAACTTGACGTTTCTCTTTGTGGAACATTCTACGTCATTCCTCGAACATTCTGCCTATTTCTCGCTGTTGCGGTTTTCACTCCGTAAGCAATTATCCAAATTTGTTCAGAGTCGGATGGAATGGTTCTGAAAAAAGTTATTCCATGGGAAAGTTAAAAGATTTAAATATTCAGTTTCCGCTGCTTTTCTTTCCTTTAAAGTCAAATAGTGAATTGGCAGGTCCCTGAAACTCGCTCTCTTGTGATTCACACACCTTTCTGGTGATAAAATCAAAGCTTTCTGAAAGTATTTAATTGACTAGGTAATCGTTTCAAAAGTTAATCGATTAGGGTGATTAAACATTTTTGACAGCATATTAGCTTCTTAAGTTAAGTTTATCACGCAGTTCATTAGCCTCTAAAGTTATCGTGGAAAACTAAATTTTCTATATTTTTATAATTGGAAAGAATTTATTTGAAGGCAAAAAATCGCCAAATATCGCCAATGGCGATTTCATAAATTTTTACGCGCAAATATCAAAAACAAATCGCCAAATTGGCGCGAAATCGCCAAATCTGGACACTCTGCTCTCAGTAGCGATAAAATTCTTTACTCCCAACAGCTAACAACATACTCGTATATACAAACGGGCATATATCATTACAAAAGCAACAAAATTGCATTCAGCGTTTATCGCTTCCTCCTCTGCTTCGCTAGCAAACATAGTTACATACACACTAACTATTGTTAACCGCCTTCGCTTAACATTGCATGCTATTAACGTTCATACATATACTTACATACATACAGTATACTAACCCAGTAGTGCATATACCTTGCACATCATATGTAAAAGGAAACGATTAAGAAGGGCGGTAAAGTAAAATTACTCAAATTATATATTTGAATTAAAATAATATAAAGCCAAGTAAGCCAAAATTCGATCGATTGTACGGATACTTACTTATATCATCCCCTTTAATCAAAATACACTAAAAAAAAAATTATAATAATAATGAAAATAAAAAATCTTTAAATTTATCGGATAGATAAATGCCATCTGATACAACTCCGGTAAAGGAGCAAAAAGCCCCAATTCCTTTAAAAGCGCAAAAAATGGTCGATGATGATAAAACCCCTCAGTGCACACCTGCAGAGTCTACACGATCAATGCAGGGTACCAAGCAAAAAAATACTAAAAACCACTCAGCCGCAAGATTTATTTCAGACAGTGACAGACTAACAAGATATTGCACTCGGTTCTCCTCCGCCCCAATACAAGATAACTCGGAATCGGTTCTAGAGATGAAACCCATAACCTTGACAATTTTTGGGTCCGACTTCAAGAGGCATACGATACAATTATCGAAATGGATGATTCCGTTTTTCCCGCTAATTTTATGTAAATAAGCTTGTTTAAATTAAATAATTAAATCAATATTATTCCAACCTTTTTGTCGAATTTAGCTACCATTTTGGGAAGTGTGATTGAATCCTTCCTCTTTTCTCCTGCTTTCAAAAACCATCCCTGTGGGTGGGAGCGTAAAATTTTAGGAAAAAGCTACTTACAAAACCTTTCATCAAATTTTTTCGTGATATATCTTTTTTAATATTTTTTTTTTTTGGATGACGCCAGTGGAAAGCGAAACCTTCCATCGTTTCTGCTAGATTTCCATAGAACGACGCCTTTTTTTGGTAGCTATTATATATCGCGTGAGACTCTCGTTGTTCTTGGACTGGATACTATCTATATATTATTTTCAACTATTGTGCCGGAATGGCTACTGGGATCAGTCAGGCAATTACACAAGACGCTTCATTAGAATTTGTGGGGACAGCTCTCAGCGGAATTAAGCGATACACAGTTAGTTTCCAAGCGTTGCATTTAACCTCCATTGCTTCGGCTCAAATCGAAGCACCACAAAAGAAGAGTGAGCTGAGCACCCAACTGCAAAGGAATCTGCAACTCAAAGCCTTTTTGGAAGCATACTCGAGGTGGGTATTAAAGTTAAGTCGATCATCAATAAAAACGAGATGTTTAATTGCGCGCTTGGATGTTATAGACGCTAAAACTAATCTTTTCTACGCCTTTCCTGCGGCTTATTTGGATTGTTTTTGCTTCGTGATCATCGAGGCTTATGTATTAAATTTGTGTAAACGTATAAATGTATGTATGTATGAACAAAATGTACCAAAAAACATATTTTCATAATTTTTAGAGCTTTAATTATTTTTAATGTTGTCAAAAAATGATTTAATGTCAAGATAATGCTGAGTTAAACTACCTACTTTTTTATGCCATGATTATAAAGAATATTTGTTTTCAAGACACAGAAAGCATTAAGTTTCAGACCCTAATGTGACCCCTTACTTAGACTCATATTTGCGTGCCCTTCTAAAAAGGCAAATAAATATGCTCTTTTTTGAGCTCATAATGAGGGTTACAACTCAGAATTCTGAGACTTTTTTGACCCTAAAATGAGTCCGAATTTTTGTAGGGTATAAAGTTTAAAACGCTTTAACGTATTTTATTTTGACGCAATGCTTTGTTTGTTATCATAATACACAGGCCCTCTAAGGGAGGCGTTACTGAAGGTGAAGGAGGAGCCACTCAGGCAGCTGTGGAACTTCGTTTCTCATACTCACTTCTCGAAAAGCTTATACAATACTTGGATCGAGCTACAATCAATATGAAGCTACTTAAGCCATCAACGACATTTAGTAGAAGATCTTCCTTCAAAACAGCTTCTCGGGATATTAAATTCTTTTCTAAAGTAGTACTCCCTCTAATGGAAAAGTATTTCTCCACACATCGTAACTATTTTGTTGCAATGGCAACAGCAACTAACATAACAGGGGCAGCATCTTTAAAAGAAAAGGAAATGGTTGCATCAATATTTTGCAAGTTGGCATCGCTTCTGCGGAATCGTCTCAGTGCTTTTGGACCGGATGTAAGAATTACTGTCAGATGCCTTCAAGTATTGGTAAAGGGCATAGATGCTAAAACTCTGGTAAAAAACTGCCCAGAGTTCATAAGAACTTCTATGTTAACATTTTTCAATCAAACTGCTGATGATCTTGGTAATACTATTCTTAACTTACAAGAGGGCAAATATAGTCATCTTCGGGGCACCCACCTTAAGACGTCAACTTCGTTAGGCTATGTCAACCAAGTGGTACTGCCTGCGTTAACAGCCATGTTTGATCATTTAGCCGCTTGTGACTATGGCAGTGATCTTCTTTTGGACGAGATACAAGTGGCTTCATACAAAATATTAGCGGCTTTATACCACCTCGGTACTGATGGGACACTAACACATGATCGCAAATATCTTAAAACCGAAATAGAGAGACATAGACCTGCTCTGGGCTCGTGCTTAGGTGCATTTAGCTCCTGCTTCCCTGTAGCTTTCTTAGAACCACATCTCAACAAGCATAATCAATATTCTCTACTTAATCGTATTGCAGATCATTCATTAGAAGCCCAAGATATAATGGTGCGAATGGAAAGTTGCATGCCCAACTTAGAAGCTATTCTTGGAGAGGTTGACCTCTTTGTTGAATCGGAAAAAACATATACCGATGCACCGCATATAATAGATGTTATCCTACCCCTACTTTGTGCCTACCTTCCCTTTTGGTGGGCACAGGGACCAGATAACGTAAGCCCCACTAGTGGTAATCATGTTACCATGGTTACTGCAGACCATATGAACTCACTTTTACGTAACGTTTTGAAAATGATCAAGAAGAATATTGGGAATGATAATGCACCCTGGATGACAAGAATCGCTGCATATACACAGCAAATAATAATTAATACCTCCGAAGAGTTGTTAAAGGATCCATTCCTTCCGCTAGCAGAACGTGTAAAGAAACGGACAGAAAACATGTTTCACAAAGAAGAGAGTATGCGCGGCTTTATTAAATCAGCTACGGACGACACCTCCCAAGTTGAAACCCAGTTGCAAGAAGATTGGCAACTACTTGTCCGTGATATTTATTCGTTTTACCCACTTCTTATTAAATATGTCGACTTGCAGCGAAATCATTGGCTTAAAGACAACATACCTGAAGCTGAGGACCTCTACAACCATGTTGCTGAAATATTCAACATATGGTCTAAAAGTCAATACTTTTTAAAGGAGGAGCAAAATTTCATTTCGACCAACGAAATCGACAACATGGCGCTTATTATGCCAACAGCAACAAGACGATCTGCTATTACTGAAGGAGCTCCGGTAACTGGAGGCAAAGTTAAAAAGAAGAAGAAAAACAGAGATAAGAAACGTGATAAAGATAAGGAGGTTCAGGCCAGTCTAATGGTAGCTTGTTTGAAGCGTTTGCTTCCAGTTGGTTTAAATTTATTTGCTGGTCGGGAGCAGGAACTCGTGCAACATTGCAAAGATCGCTATTTAAAAAAAATGCAAGAGTATGATGTCATCGAATTTGCAAGAAATCAGTTAACATTGCCTGACAAATTGGACCCCTCAGATGAAATGTCATGGCAACACTATCTCTACTCAAAATTAGGTAAACGAGAGGAACTTGCAGATGAACAATCACTTGAAAAGGCCTCAAATCAAAATGATAAGAACAAAGACAAAACGCAGGAAACTGTCGACCGAATAGTAGCCATGGCCAAAGTACTTTTCGGATTGCATATGGTAAGGATATTGGTTTAGCAATTTTAATAAGTTCTATCCTAGACAAATGGAAATCTGAATAGGGCTACATCAAATAAAAATGTATTTCCTTTTCGGCAATTTTTTATTTTTAACTTTTCTTAATATTGATTAAATTATTATGATTTAATTTCAACATTTCTGATTACTTTTTACATTATCGCGAAACGGTATCCACATAACATCAAACTATTATTGCTATTGAAATTTCGGACCTCGCCACATTTACAGATTGACCATCCCCAACAACAAAGCAAGAACGTCTACAGGAGTGTTGTATCTATACAAAGGAAACGTGCCGTTATTGCATGTTTCCGCCAGACGTCTCTACATTCTCTACCCAGGTTTTTACAAAATTAGAACAGTTTTCGCTTGCTCAATACACTAACAGTCACAATGCCCGTAGAAGAAAATAGTAGTGTGTTCTTTTAATGTCTTTGGAGGATGTAAAATATTTATGCCACTATCATTTCATTTGTTTGGTAGTTCATACTTTCCGTGTCTTTTTCAATATTGTATTCTATGTAAATTCGTTACTAATTAATTTTCCGTACTAATCCCAATTATATGGTGCATAGACTTTGTAATGCTTTAACTAGCTGATACCGTGTATTGTGTCCTTAATTCCTTCCTAGGCATCACGTCCTAAGCAAAGAAGCAAACGTTGGAATTCGAAAATTACATTGGCCCGACGCCAGGCAGTCATATCCAGCTTACGCGCTATACATCTCTATCGCATGAGCAGGTACACTTCCACCTGTTGGTTTTTTGCCCAAACCATAATCGAAAAATCATTGGAAACTACTCTCCCACAAAAGTCTCTATGTACAATCTCGGCAAAGCATGATCTTTTCATACAAATGTATGTACACATGTACTGATTTCATACATTTGTAAAAAAAACTCACTGAGATAAAATGTAGTTGAATACTCCTTAGAAAACTAACCATACTAACGGAACGTATGTAAGCATGCTTGTTTTCTTTTTTTCCAATTTCGAAGCAAATGCTAATTCGTTTACTTGTTTACGTTGACAGACATCGGGCTTGCAATATTTTTGCGCGATCTTACTACGAACAATGGCTTCAGGAAGAAAATGTAGGCCAAGAGGTAATGATTGAAGATTTGACACAAACGTTTGAGGAATCGGAGAAATCGAAGAAAGACGAAGAAGAGTCCGAAGGTAAGCCAGATCCTCTAACGCAATTGGTTACCACGTTCTGTAGAGGGGCCATGACCGAAAGGAGTGGAGCTTTGCAAGAGGACTTGCTCTACATGTCATACGCACAAATAGCCGCAAAGTCTTGTGGAGAAGAAGAAGAAGAAGGTGGTGATGAAGAAGGAGGCGGAGAGGGTGGGGAAGAAGGCGCTAGCATACATGTAAGTCAGCAAAAATATGTCAAATTTATCACCTAAAAATTTTAATGCTTACTACGTTGAAGCAACCAAGTCATGTTGCTTCCTATGTAGCATCTCACAGAAATCGTGCCGATGGATATAATAAATCTTCAAAACGTTTTTCACTAAATGGATCAGGTTGCACTCCTAGCGTAGGGCTGCCAGACGTCCTGGCTTTCCAGGATTTCTCCTGATTTAGACAAATTGTCCTGGTGTCCTGGTCCACACTTAAATTGTCCTGGTTTTAAATGAAGGTCAATGCTATGGTTTTTGCTATGAAAATAGGTTAAGTAGTCGAAAATTTATGACGAAACGTTTTTTCTGTCAGTTGAATATCTGGTTAATTTACTTCCTTTCTGTTTAGTTTATTTGGTTAAAATCTGAATTTTTTTTCAAGCAAATGCCAAAAAGTGCAAGTTCCTGATCAGGTGCACGGCTGAGGGGTCATACATAAGTACTACCCAGTAGATAATTTCAAGAGCTAAAATCTCATCCAAAAGGCCTTTCTGAACGTTATTCCCTTATCCTCCATTTTTTGGATGGAGCGGTACAAATTGAATGGCTTCTGCTTTCGCTACTCAAAAAGATCTTTCAGAAGAGCTTTTGTAGGACACTATAACGAAGCGTTTTTCTCTGAAGGCCCCGACGCTTCTGTTTTCTGCAGGGGTATACTCGCCATGCCCAGGGTCCGTTACAATAAATTTATATTGTGGGATCTTTGCAAATAGTAATTTATTTAATTATTCTTATCCTCTAACACGTGTTAATTCTTATTTCCAACGAACACAATACGATTAACGGTGTATAAATTCCTAACGGTGCTATTCTGTCGACGCGTTGCTGTTGGGTGACGATGAAGCTATTCTGTCGGCGCTCTGCTGACGGACGGCGTCGGGGCTACTATGCCGGCGCTCTACTGCTTGCGACACCGACGCTGCAATATCGGCGCTCTGCTGATCTACGACGTCGGCGCTCTATGGCGCTGTGAGGGGCGTCACCGTCACGCGGGTTCACGGTGAAGTGTGGAGTGGCGGCGCAGCACCTTTCAATAGCCAAGCCTTGTGTGGTAACAGAGCCCGTATACAAGTCAAGGTCTATTTGTTGGTGGCTGGGCGTTCACTACCACGGCTCCGCTACTGACGCTTTGCTGTTGGCGATGCCAGCGCGCTGCTCTGTCGGCATTCTCTGCTGGGCGACGTCGGCGCGGTTCGGTCGTGGCTCTGCCCCTGAGTGACGACGGCGTTGCCGTCATGCGGGTTCACGGTGGACTGTGGAGCAGTGTTGCCAGAACTTTTTGGGCCGACCTGCTAAATTGTGCAAAAGAAACGGCTAAAATATTTCAACTAAATTTAACATGTTTTATTTGAATAAAGTTGAGCGACTAATAAATTCATTAAATTATTTTTAGTTATCAAAGGAATCTGTCGTTATACTTACTTAATGGTGCATTTACATGGTATGAATCTGTTCATAAGCCGTATGAATTTTCCTATAAAAGAAGCACCAACTCTATGAAGAAATGAAGGAATGCGATATATATTTAACAATTTTGACTTATGTATATACTTGGCAATATTTTTTTTGTAAACAACAAATAAAAAAATTTTATTTTGTGCTAAATAGCTTCGAAACTAGTAGCTTATTTTTTTGTTAAATGTGCCTTAAAAACGACCTACTGCCAATAAAGCCTTGTGGATTGCTATTTTTCCATATTTGTAATGCTTCCATTTAAACATCTTAGTGGGAAAACAGTTTTTTGTTCACAATTGCTTGTTTACGAAACGCTTGGTATAAGTTGAAATCATAGGGAGGCCGTTTTCTTCCGTTTCTCAGGGGATTTTATACTTGAAAAGGCACCAAAATATGTATGCAATACTTCGGAGTGTATATATGTAATATAAAAAAGAATAAGAGGTACTATAAGAAAATGTACCCAAAATTTAGGAGCAAATGAAAAAATGCTCATTGAAAATAGTTCACATGTATAAATTTAAAGATATAACTTAAGCGGTTACAGCGCTATACAAAGGCAAAAGTTAGAAAAAATAGCAATGCGGTTTGAAGGAAACATGAAGCAATAAAATGCTTGTTTTGTTAATTCTCTGAACCTTTTAAGATATGGCACTCTATTATTTGCAGTAGTTTGCAAATATTCACTAATGGTTCTAAAATCACAACCATTTTCGTGGGATGCTTTTTTTTGATTTCGAATTGGAAATAATTACGCATTTACCGAAATATCGTATCCTGCATTTTTAAAGCAAGAAGAGCATAAACT